>NC_088409.1:102185704-102428204 GCF_034236695.1 Oncorhynchus nerka | reverse complement strand
CAAAGATAACTAAGGCCAGGGCATGACAGTCTGTCTGTAACTGTGTAATGACTTGGTGCGACCTGTCTTGGCCAGGACGCTCTTGAAAAACATATTTCAAAACTCAATGAGCTGGTTAAATAAAGGTTCAATAAATAATCATTCATAAAAAATAGTTCAGACGCACCGTAAAGACAAACTTTACTTTCATACTGAAATGTTGCGCAACATGAGCTCATGGGATCTCAGGAAGTGTTTCATTAGGTTTTCCATGACATTTGCATTGATTTTCAGAGTGATTTAGAGGGACAATACAGTGCTGAGTACCAGGCAGTTAGCACGTTTAGTAGGTTACTAATGACCATCATCAGCATCAGAGTTTGGAGAAGCCTAATTACCGTGACTAAACGGTCACGTGGAATTTGACTGCCGGTGTGATTGTGACTCCGTCATCTACATGTCGCTCTCCGCTCTCTGTTGAGTATTTTAAATCTAAAACCTAATTTGCATAGCGAGCAAGACATTTGACGTGTGTTTAACAGACTTCCGCCGGATATGGCGGTCGACATCGCCGGCCTTCTAGCCATCACCGATCCACTTTTCATCTTCCATTTGTTTTGTCTTTGTTTTCTACACACCTGGTTTCATTTCCCCCATTACATGTGGATTATTTAACCCTCTGGTTTCCCCCATGTTTGTTTTATTGTAAAGGCTGTATCTGACGGTATATTGTTGCCGGGTTTTGTTATTTACTCCCGTTTATGTCGTGGTACTCGTATTTTTCCAGCACCATAGTAGTGTGTTTATACTTGTGTTTTCTTGTATTAAATACCTTGTCCACGGATCTCAGCTCTCCTGCGTCTGATTCCTTTTACCAGTTACACACAGCCTTGACAATAGTACTGTTCTCAGATTTTGATTTCAGATCTGTTGTTTTCTTTACTTAACTAGGCAAGCCAGTTAAGAACAGATTCTTATTTACTTTGATGGCCAAACCCTAACCAGGAAGACGCTGGGCCAATTGTGCGCCGCCCTATGGGACTCCCAAACACGACCGGTTGTGATACAGCCTGGAATCGAACCAGGGTCTGTGGTGACGACTCTTGCACTGAGATGCAGAGCCTATGATCGCTGCACCACCTCGATTCAGTCTTTTTATGTAGCAAAATAATTCGAAATGTCATTTTTGCATTGGATAAAAGTACAGACTCAGAGATATAAAATTGTATATCCTACTCTAGAGTTGAGGAGCAATGACAAAGTCATTCTGCTTTGAAAGTTGAACATTTTGTGACCCCACTTTTGAGAAAATGGCCGTGAATATTTGGGTACACCTACTGGAGAGCTCTTCTTTGTCTACGCCCATTCAGTATCGTTCACACCCTTTTAAGCTTTAGCCCCACCCATCTCTTTGAGGATTCACATGTGATGCTAAACAGAGTGATTACAGTAGTGTAGTAATCAATCAAGGATTTCAAGACTGCAAGTGGTGAACTAATAAAATAACTATGGATAGTGGATCAGAAGAACAATATTTCTAATAACAGGAGAGTTTGCCCTCCTCTTTGCCATTATCAGCTAGTTTACAAGTTACACATCCCTATAAAAGAAAAGTAAAAGCTGAACACTCTAGGAGTTGGATGGTACCAAGCTGTGATGTCTTACTGTAAACCAGTCTGGTAAAAGCTGAACACTCTAGGAGTTGGATGGTACCAAGCTGTGATGTCTTACTGTAAACCACTCTGGTAAAAGCTGAACACTCTAGGAGTTGGATGGTACCAAGCTGTGATGTCTTACTGTAAACCAGTCTGGTAAAAGCTGAACACTCTAGGAGTTGGATGGTACCAAGCTGTGATGTCTTACTGTAAACCAGTCTGGTAAAAGCTGAACACTCTAGGAGTTGGATGGTACCAAGCTGTGATGTCTTACTGTAAACCAGTCTGGTAAAAGCTGAACACTCTAGGAGTTGGATGGTACCAAGCTGTGATGTCTTACTGTAAACCACTCTGGTAAAAGCTGAACACTCTAGGAGTTGGATGGTACCAAGCTGTCTTCATCAGGGTATAATGACAAACACTGCAGCTCACCAGTTTATATTGGGTTTATATAGTGTTTATATACAGTTTATATTTTTGCGAGACTGTCCATTAAAAAACATCTCGGATCGATTTGTTTTTTGATTTTCTCAACAGCTTTATTGATCTGACAATGTTTGTACCCTCTTTCATTGAATTTCTTATTGTTTTTTGATAATTATTTTGATTAGACATATTTCAGGGGAAGTGGTGTTTCAGCCATCAGCCCTCGATAAACTGTTACAATCAGTGAGTGGGTTTATTGTAAAGACCTTTGTATAGAACATTATCCTCCAAAATTATCAAAAGATCAATGTTTCAGATTGTATAGTTAAGAAAAGAATGGAATACCTGGAGCTGTTTTGCATCACCATAGAACTAAAATATCATCAATGATCAATTTAATCGATTTTAGAATAAGGCTGTAACTCAACAATATTTTGAAAAAAGGGGTCTGAATACTCTCTGAATGCACTGTAGATATATATATACTCTCTGAATGCACTATAGATATATATATACTCTCTGAATGCACTATAGATATATATATACTCTCTGAATGCACTATAGATATATATATATATACTCTCTGAATGCACTATAGATATATATATATACTCTCTGAATGCACTATAGATATATATATACTCTCTGAATGCACTATAGATATATATATATATACTCTCTGAATGCACTATAGATATATATATATATATACTCTCTGAATGCACTATAGATATATATATATATACTCTCTGAATGCACTATAGATATATATATATACTCTCTGAATGCACTATAGATATATATATATACTCTCTGAATGCACTATAGATATATATATATATACTCTCTGAATGCACTATAGATATATATAGATATACTCTCTGAATGCACTATAGATATATATATATATACTCTCTGAATGCACTATAGATATATATATATACTCTGAATGCACTATAGATATATATACTCTCTGAATGCACTATAGATATATATATATATACTCTGAATGCACTATAGATATATATAGATATACTCTCTGAATGCACTATAGATATATATATATATACTCTCTGAATGCACTATAGATATATATATATACTCTCTGAATGCACTATAGATATATATATATATACTCTCTGAATGCACTATAGATATATATAGATATACTCTCTGAATGCACTATAGATATATATATATATACTCTCTGAATGCACTATAGATATATATATATACTCTCTGAATGCACTATAGATATATATATACTCTCTGAATGCACTATATATATATATATATATACTCTCTGAATGCACTATAGATATATATATATATACTCTCTGAATGCACTATAGATATATATATATACTCTCTGAATGCACTATAGATATATATATATACTCTCTGAATGCACTATAGATATATATACTCTCTGAATGCACTATATATATATATACTCTCTGAATGCACTATAGATATATATATATACTCTGAATGCACTATAGATATATATATATATACTCTCTGAATGCACTATAGATATATATATATACTCTCTGAATGCACTATATATATATATACTCTCTGAATGCACTATAGATATATATATACTCTCTGAATGCACTATAGATATATATACTCTCTGAATGCACTATAGATATATATATATATATATACTCTCTGAATGCACTATAGATATATATATATACTCTCTGAATGCACTATAGATATATATATACTCTCTGAATGCACTATAGATATATATATATATATACTTTCTGAATGCACTATAGATATATATATATATATATACTCTCTGAATGCACTATAGATATATATATATATACTCTCTGAATGCACTATAGATATATATATATATACTCTCTGAATGCACTATAGATATATATATATATACTCTCTGAATGCACTATAGATATATATATATATACTCTCTGAATGCACTATAGATATATATATATATATACTCTCTGAATGCACTATAGATATATATATATATACTCTCTGAATGCACCGTAATAAATAAATGAGTTTAATAACAGTCATTTGCTGCTGTAATTTCTCAACCTTCAGATATATGCACTTGTGTGTGTGCGTGTGCGTGCGTGCGTGCGTGTGTGCGTGTGTGCGTGCGTGCGTGTGTGTGTGCGTGCATGCGTGCGTGTGTGTGCGTGTGTGTGTACATGCGTGTATGTGCGCGTGTGTGTGTGTGCGTGCGTGTGTGCGCGCGTGTGTGTGTGTGTATGTACGTGTGTGTGCGTGTGTGTGTGTGTGTGTGCTTGCGTGTGTGTGTGCGTGCGTGTGTGCGTGTGTTCCAGTCTCTGTATAGCAGTGGGTGGTTGTGAATCAGTTTGTGCCTCCAAGGCGGGGATCCAGTGTGTTCTTGCCAAAAGGAATTAAGAGGAAATAGACGTTTGGAAATATTTGAAGAGGGTCCAAAACCCAAACACCTGCAAAGAAACTGCAGCCTTCAACAGTGTCAAGACAATTAAGGATCGGCCACTTTTTTTTCAATTTTCGCCTAAAATGACATGCCCAAATCTAACTTCCTGTAGCTCAGGCACAGAAGCAAGGATATGCAATTTCTTAGTACCATTTGAAAGTCTGTGGAAATGTGAAAGGAATGTAGGAGAATATAACAGAATAGATCTGGTAAAAGATAATACAAAGGCCAAAATATATCATTCCAGGTGCAATTTAGATATGTTATGATATATGATATGTAACGGATGTGAAACGTTAGCGGTGCGCGCTAAATAGCGTTAAAATCGGTGACGTTACTCGCTCTGAGACCTTGAAGTAGTAGTTCCCCTTTGCTCTGCAAGGGCCGCGGCTTTTGTGGAGAGATGGGTAACGATGCTTCGTGGGTGACTGTTGTTGGTGTGTGCAGAGGGTCCCTGGTTCGCGCCCGGGTATGGGCGAGGGGACGGTCTAAAGTTATACTGTTACATATATATATATATTTAGATAATTTAGATGGCATCAGTGTATGTGCAAAAATATAACTAATCCAATGAACCATTGCATTTCTGTTCAAAATGTTGTATCAAAACTGCCCAAATGTGCCTAATTTGTTTATTAGTAACTTTTCATGTTCAAAACTGTGCACTCTCCTCAAACAATACCATGGCGTTCTTTCACTGTAATAGCTACTGTAAATTGGACAGTGCAGTTAGATTAACAAGAATTTAAGCTTTCTGCCAATATCAGATATGTCTATGTCCTGTGAAATATTCTGGTTACTTACAACCTCATGCTAATTGCATTAGCCTAGGTTAGCTCAACCGTCCCGCAATCCTGAAGAAGTTCAAATGCAGCCTAAACTGACGCCTTCACCAGTGTAAATGTTACGTCCGTCGTCGGCATGAGACCAAAGTGCAGCGTGGAAAGGGTTCATATTTTTTATTTAAAATGAACACCAAAAAACAACAAAAGATAAACGAATGTAAAGTTCTGCACGGCTATACAGCAACTATGCAAAAACAAGATCCCACAAACTCAGGTGGAAAACAGGCTGTCTGCCTCTGATTGGGAATCATACCCGGCCAACAAAGAAATAGAAAATTAGAATGCCACATCACACCCTGACCTAACCAAAGAGAGAAATAAAAGGCTCTCTAAGGCCAGGGCGTGACAGTACCCCCCCCCCCCCTCCCCTCCAAAGGTGCAGACTCCGGCCGCAAAACCTGACTCTATGAGTGAGGGTCCGGGTGGGCATCTAGCCTCGGTGGCGGCTCCGGTTCGGAGGGGACTGGGGACCATCGCTGGAGGATCTGGAGTGGGAACCGTCGCTGGTGGCTCTGGACTGGGAACCGTCGCTGGAGGCTCTGGACTGGGGTCCTTTGCTGCGTGCTCCGGACAGGGGAACGTCGCTGCAGGCTCTGCGCCATGGATCGTCTCTACAGGCTCCGGGCCATGGATCATCACTGGAGGCTTCCTGCCCTGGATTTTCACTGCAGGCTCCGGGACATAGATCATCACTGGAGGCTTCGTGCCATGGATTATATAGAGTACGTGGAGCTGGGACAGGTCTCTCCGGACTGGGGAGACGCACTGGAAGCATGGTACATGGAGCAGGCACTTGATACACTGGGCCGTGGAGGCGCACTGGAGGTCTCGAACATTGAGCTGGCACAACCTGGCAACCTTACTTTCTCCCGGCAAGTGCGGGGCGCTGGCACAGGACGCACTGGGCTGTGAAGGCGCACTGGAGACACGGTGCGTAGAACCGCATAACATGGTCCCTGAACGGTGACTCCCCAGGGCGAGTGCGTGGAGGAGACACAGGACACACCGGACTGGGGAGGCGCACCGAAGGCCAGATGCGTGAAACGTTCCTCAGCACACCCGCTCTGCAGCGCTCTCAAAGCCAGCACCTCTGTCCGGAGGAGGTAGTACTCGCCTCTGTGTCCTCCGTCCATCGCACCGTCTGGGGTAGTTGGGCCTTCATTAGGTCTGTGAGGGGAGAAGCTATTGCGGAAAAGTTAGGTCCTGGGTGAGTTTCCACAGTGTTCAGAAATCCCTCTAGGCTCTGGAGGTTCTGTATGCTCACCGTCTTCTTTTTCTCGTTTGACAGGGCCAGGACGACTTTGTCGATCATCGGGATGGATGGTAGCCAGCTCCTGGTCAGGCTCACCAGGTTGCTCATCTGAGCACGGGGGGAAAGGGTGCAGTGAAAGGCCCAGTCGTGGACCAGTTGTGCACTGCGTGCGAGGCTGAACCCATAACGGCTCAGGATCTCACGTCTGAGTCCTTCATAATTTGCTGCCAGGTCGGTGTTCAATTCAAATAGGCCTTCTTGGCCTTCCCGGAGAGGTAGGGTGCCAACAGGCTTGGGCCATCCTTCCCTCTGCGCCATCCTCTCGAAGGTGCACAAAAGGTGCACAAAATTCACGTCATCTTCTTCCCTTAACTTAACCAGAACTGATTCGGGCCAGACTCCTGAGCCATCCCAACCTTCAACTGGGCTACCTCTGCTACCAATCTGAGGTTGTGTTGGTGCTGCTCCTCCAGTCTGAGGTTTTGTTGGTCCTCCAGTGCTCCTGGAGAGCCTGTTGCTTCTGCTGGGTGAGGCTGAGCCACCAGGTCCTCCATGGTAATCTCTGTATGCTCGACCCCACAGCACCCAAATCTACTGAGATGCCCGCATTCTCCACCATATGTGGAAAACCGTGGGGTGATGGGTTGAGAGTGCAGAGATTAACACAGAGACCTGGAGGTTTTAGTCAGCAAACATTACTTTACTAGGCCATAAAATAAATATTTCAAAGAAAATCACATAGGTTTAGACACTGTGTTAACTAACCTCCAGACGAGCTTCAATGCCATACAACTCTCCTTCCGTGGCCTCCAACTGCTCTTAAACGCAAGTAAAACTAAATGCATGCTATTCAATCGATCACTGCCCACACCTGCTCGCCCGTCCAGCATCACTACTCTGGACGGTTCTGACTTAGAGTAAGTGAACAACTACAAATACCTAGGTGTCTGGTTAGACAGTAAACTCTCCTTCCAGACTCATATTAAGCATCTCCAGTCCAAAATGAAATCTAGAATCGGCTTCCTATTTCGCAACAAAGCATCCTTCACTCATGCTGCCAAACATACCCTCGTAAAACTGACCATCCTACCGATCCTCGACTTCGGTGATGTCATCTATAAAATAGCCTCCAACACTCTACTCAACAGACTGGATGCAGTCTATCACAGTGACCGCCCCATAAACTACCCACCATTGCGACCTGTACGCTCTCGTTGGTTGGCCCTCGCTTTATACTCGTCGCCAAACCCACTGGCTCCAGGTCATCTACAAGTCTCTGCTAAGTTAAGCCCCGCCTTATCTCAGCTCACTGGTCACCATAGCAGCACCCACTCGTAGCACGCTCTCCAGCAGGTATATAAAGCCAATTGCTCCTTTGGTCGTCTTTCCTTCCAGTTCTCTGCTGCCCATGACTGGAACGAACTGCAAAAAATCTCTGAAGCTGGAGACTCATATCTCCCTCACTAGCTTTAAGTGCCAGCTGTCAGAGCAGCTCACAGATCACTGCACCTGTACATAGCCCATCTGTAAACAGCCCATCTATCTACCTCATCTCCATACTGTATTTATTTATGTATCTTGCTCCTTTGCACCCCAGTATCTACCATTCCAGTGTTTAATTGCTATATTGTAATGGCCTATTTACTTCCTTAACTTCTTATGGCTCCCGTTAATGGGATAATTGTCATCAACAAACGCTGAATTGCATAGCGCCACATTCAAAGAATATTTATATTCATGAAATCACAAGTGCAATATAGCAAAACACAGTTTAGCCTTTTGTTAATCCACCTGTCATGTCAGATTTTGAAAATATGCTTTACAGCGAAAGCAATAAAAGCGTTTGTGTAAGTCTATCGATCGCGCGACAAAACATTATGTACACCTAGCATCAAGTAGCTTGGTCACGAAAATCAGAAAAGCAATCAAATTAATCGTTTACCTTTGATGGTCTTCGGATGGTTTCCCTCACGAGACTCCCAGTTACACAATAAATGTTCCTTTTGTACCATAAAGATTATTTGTATATACAAAATGCTTCCGTTTGTTTGGCGCGTTATGTTCAAAAATCCACAGGAAAGAGCGGTCTCGACAACGCAGACAAATTCCAAATAGTTTCCATAACGTCCACAGAAACATGTCAAACGTTTTTATAATCAATCCTCAGGTTGTTTTTAAAATATATAATCGATAATATATCAACCGCAAATGTCTTTTTCAGTAGGAGAGAGAAAGGCAATGGCTGCCCAAACTCTGTTACTCATACAAAACGCTGCTGGCACCCGGCCATACAATGACACGATGTTATCTTACTCGCTCATTTTTCAAAACAAAAGCCTGAAACTATGTCAAAAGACTGTTGACACCTTGAGGAAGCGATAGGAAAAGGAATCTGGTTGATATCCCTTTAAATGGGGCAAAGGCAGGCTAACATGGAGTTTTCAAAATAGAATCCACTTCCTGGTTTGATTTTCTTCAGGGTTTCGCCTGCAATATCAGTTCTGTTATACTCACAGACAATATTTTGACAGTTTTGGAAACTTTAGAGTGTGTTCTAACCAATACTAATATTAATATGCATATATTAGCAACTGAGACTGGCACTTTCCCCTAGTTACCTCCACGGCTGGTTGGCACTTTCCCCTAGTTACCTCCACGGCTGGTTGGCACTTTCCCCTAGTTACCTTCACGGCTGGTTGGTACTTTCCCCTAGTTACCTCCACGGCTGGTTGGTACTTTCCCCTAGTTTCCTCCACGGCTGGTTGGTACTTTCCCCTAGTTACCTCCACGGCTGGTTGGTACTTTCCCCTAGTTTCCTCCACGGCTGGTTGGTACTTTCCCCTAGTTTCCTCCACGGCTGGTTGGCACTTTCCCCTAGTTACCTCCACGGCTGGTTGGCACTTTCCCCTAGTCTATCTAACTACCTCCATAATACAATAATACAACATACATAATACAACATTATGACAAATGGTAGTCTATTCCCTGTATAGACCACCACTTTGGAACAAGGTCCATAGGGATCCCCATAGGGCCCTGGTCAAAAGTAGTGCTTTATATATGTCACACCCTGATCTGTTTCACCTGTCTTTGTGATTGTCTCCACCCCCTCCAGGTGTCACACCCTGATCTGTTTCACCTGTCTTTGTGATTGTCTCCACCCCCTCCAGGTGTCACACCCTGATCTGTTTCACCTGTCTTTGTGATTGTCTCCACCCCCTCCAGGTGTCACACCCTGATCTGTTTCACCTGTCTTTGTGATTGTCTCCACCCCTCCAGGTGTCACACCCTGATCTGTTTCACCTGTCTTTGTGATTGTCTCCACCCCCTCCAGGTGTCACACCCTGATCTGTTTCACCTGTCTTTGTGATTGTCTCCACCCCCTCCAGGTGTCACACCCTGATCTGTTTCACCTGTCTTTGTGATTGTCTCCACCCCCTCCAGGTGTCACACCCTGATCTGTTTCACCTGTCTTTGTGATTGTCTCCACCCCCTCCAGGTGTCACACCCTGATCTGTTTCACCTGTCTTTGTGATTGTCTCCACCCCCCTCCAGGTGTCGCCCATCTTCCCAATTATCCCCAGTACATTCCTATCTGTGTTCTCTGTTTGTCTGCTGCCAGTTAGTTTTGTTCGTCAATGCTACCAGCGTTTTCCCCCTTACTCCTGTCTGTTTCTAGTTCCTGTTTTCCCAGTTTTTACTATTCTGCCTTCCCTGACCCTGAGCCTGCCTGCCGTTCTGTACCTTGTCACATCACACTTCATTATGCTACGTCTTTCTTATGGTTCAGTCTTAAAAATGGTTCAGTCTTTAGTAAGGTTCGGTCTTTATTAAGGTTCAGTCTGTATAATGGTTCAGTCCTCATTATGGTTCAGTCTTTATAATGGTTCAGTCTTCATTATGTTTCAGTCTTTATAATGGTTCAGTCTTCATTATGGTTCAGTCTTCATTATGGTTCAGTCTTTATTAAGGTTCAATCTTTATTAAGGTTCAGTCTTCATTATGGTTCAGTCTTTATTAAGATCCAGTCTTTATTATGGTTCAGTCTTTATTAAGGTTCAGTCTTTATTATGGTTTAAATGTATGGTTCAGTCTTCATTATGGTTCAGTCTTTATAATGGTTCAGTCTTTATTAAGGTTCAGTCTTAATAATGGTTCAGTCTTTATTAAGGTTCAGTCTTAATAATGGTTCAGTCTTCATTAAGGTTCAGTCTTCATTATGGTTCAGTCTTTATTATGGTTCAGTCTTTATAATGGTTCAGTCTTCATTATGGTTCAGTCTTTATTAAGGTTCAGTCTTCATTATGATACGTCTTTATTATGGTTCAGTCTTTATTAAGGTTCAGTCTTTATTAATGTTCAGTCTTTATTATGGTTTATATGTGTGGTTTAGTCTTTATTATGGTTCAGTCTTTATTATGGTTTATATGTGTGGTTCAGTCTTTATTATGGTTTATATGTGTGGTTCAGTCTTTAGTAAAAGGTTAAATATGGTTAACGTGTACTGAACTGAAGCCAATAACACCATATGTTTGCCAAAAAAGAGCCATATCGCTGCAGTTTCAGGGCTGTTATGTTTTGAAAGTGTTAACGGAATCCTTTTAATCAGAAGCCATCTCATGTTCAGTGTGATTACCATTGAATGCTGAATGACTCACTAGAATATAAATTAACTCAACATATAAAGAATAAAGTCCTTGTAAACGGTACCACATTCTGCTTGTTGTCATTCTTACTCGCACCTACAGTCCATACCTTTTTCACTTCGAGGAGAGTTTAATTGTAGCAGGGTTTTGCGTTCCCTCTTCATAGAGGCGTGCGTAACATAATGGTGTCAGAAGTGGAGACACCTTCAGCCTAGCAGTCCCATCTGAACGACCCGAAGCAGAAGATAAAGGATCGAATCGGGGCAATGTAAAAGGGGTACGAGGAATCTCTTCCTCCGCCCTGTCCTCCGACTTGGCATCAGAAGGTCTACCCGTCTCCTCTCCTTGCAATGAGAGAATCCGTTCTCTCACTAAACCCTCCCTGACTAGCACCAAAAGCTCAGCCTTTAGGGCTTTCTCAGGGAATACAAATCTATAATGGTCAGCTATAGCGATAAGGTCTACTTTACGAAACCTACCCAAACAATCAATAGAGGGCGCGTCAAAAAACTTGGAGATGGCTGATGCAGCCATCTTATACAATGCAGTCTCCTAAACACACTAACTAAACAAGTCATCCAAACTCACAACCTACCATCACACCTCAATCACTAACAACAGAGAGCTCAGAGCAGCAGGGTCCGGTGGGTTTAATGGAAAAATCCCGGATGAGCCCCCATTATGTTACGCACGCCTCTATGAAGAGGGAACGCAACACCCTGCTACAATTAAACTCTCCGTGAAGTGAAAAAGGTATGGACTGTAGGTGCGAGTAAGAATGACAACAAGCAGAATGTGGTACCGTTTACAAGGACTTTATTCCTTTACACGGTAATATGGGGAAAAGGGGCTGGACGGAACCAAAGCAAAGAAAGTAAATCTCAAAGTCCCCCCCTCTCCTATCTTCCCTGCCTACCCACTACTTACCTAATTTAGCACCACCTGGTGCCCTAACCAAAATACAGGGGGTGGTGTCAGCTCTCCAATTAGCCATGGAGTCGACCAATCAGCTGCTTGAGGGATTTCAGGAAGCCATTTCCTGAAATAAACACATGCAAATATACAAACTACAATACATAAACTGGGGAACGTAACACACTATATAGTGTACCATTGGGGACATACAGATTTCTGATGTCTGGATGGAGAGGATTATGGTCATGATTTCTGGTGTCTGGATGGAGAGGATCGTGGTCATGATTTCTGGTGTGTGGTGTCTGGATGGAGAGGATCGTGGTCATGATTTCTGGTGTCTGGATGGAGAGGATCGTGGTCATGATTTCTGGTATCTGGATGGAGAGGATCATGGTCATGATTTCTGGTGTCTGGATGGAGAGGATCGTGGTCATGATTTCTGGTGTCTGGATGGAGAAGATCATGGTCCTGATTTCTGGTGTCTGGATGGAAAGGCTCGTGGTCATGATTTCTGGTGTCTGGATGGAGAGGATCGTGGTCATGATTTCTGGTGTCTGGATGGAGAGGATCGTGGTCATGATTTCTGGTGTCTGGATGGAGAGGCTCGTGGTCATGATTTCTGGTGTGTGGATGGAGAGGATCATGGTCATGATTTCTGGTGTCTGGATGGAGAGGATCGTGGTCATGATTTCTGGTGTCTGGATGGAAAGGCTCGTGGTCATGATTTCTGGTGTCTGGTGTCTGGATTGAGAGGATCGTGGTCATGATTTCTGGTGTCTGGATGGAAAGGCTCGTGGTCATGATTTCTGGTGTCTGGTGTCTGGATGGAGAGGATCGTGGTCATGATTTCTGGTGTCTGGATGGAGAGGATCGTGGTCATGATTTCTGGTGTCTGGATGGAGAGGCTCGTGGTCATGATTTCTGGTGTGTGGTGTCTGGATGGAGAGGATCGTGGTCATGATTTCTGGTGTCTGGATGGAGAGGATCGTGGTCATGATTTCTGGTGTCTGGATGGAGAGGATCGTGGTCATGATTTCTGGTGTCTGGATGGAGAGGATCGTGGTCATGATTTCTGGTGTCTGGATGGAGAGGCTCGTGGTCATGATTTTTGGTGTCTGGATGGAGAGGATCGTGGTCATGATTTCTGGTGTCTGGATGGAGAGGCTCGTGGTCATGATTTCTGGTGTCTGGATGGAGAGGATCGTGGTCATGATTTCTGGTGTCTGGATGGAAAGGCTCGTGGTCATGATTTCTGGTGTCTGGTGTCTGGATTGAGAGGATCGTGGTCATGATTTCTCGTGTCTGAATGGAGAGGCTCATGGACATGGTTGATAGATGGGTTTCTGCTAACACTCTGCTGGGCTGTTCTGAAGAAATGTTCTCTCAATTGTCCAAATAATACTCACAACTGTTTGAGCAAAGTCTCTACAGATTATATTGTAATATTCTGTGGCTATTTGAGTCTGTTCTCAGCAACTGTGTTGACTTCCAATATCTGACAGTCTAACTTTCGATGGGTTCAGACATGGACCTAAATATCCTTCTCATGCACATACAGATATCTGATATTGTCACGTTCTGACCGTAGTTCCTTTGTTTTGTCTTTGTTTTAGTATGGCCAGGGCGTGAGTTGGGGAGGGCAGGCTTTGTTTTAGTATGGTCAGGGCGTGAGTTGGGGAGGGCAGGCTTTGTTTTGTCTTGGTTTTAGTATGGTCAGGGCGTGAGTTGGGGAGGGCAGGCTTTGTTTTGTCTTGGTTTTAGTATGGTCAGGGCGTGAGTTGGGGAGGGCAGGCTTTGTTTTGTCTTGGTTTTAGTATGGTCAGGGCGTGAGTTGGGGAGGGCAGGCTTTGTTTTAGTATGGTCAGGGCGTGAGTTGGGGAGGGCAGGCTTTGTTTTAGTATAGTCAGGGCGTGAGTTGGGGAGGGCAGGCTTTGTGTGTCTATGTTGGTTTTTGTGTTCTGCCTAGTATGGTTCTCAATCAGAGGCAGGTGTCGTTAGTTGTCTCTGATTGAGAATCATACTTAGGTAGCCTTTTCCCACCTGGGTTTCGTGGGTGTTTATGTTCCGTGTTTGTGTTTGTGCCACACGGGACTGGTTCATTTGTTTCACGTTGTTCGTTTTGTGTTTTGTAGTGTTCAGTTTTCTTATGAAATTATGGACACCACCCTGCAAATTCGTCCGATCGTTACTCCTCGTTACTCCTCATCAGAGGAAGACGACGAACATTACAGATATATATATATACATATAGATATCTGATATATATATATACATATAGATATCTGATATAGATATATACATATAGATATATACATATAGATATATACATATAGATATCTGATATAGATATATACATATAGATATATACATATAGATATCTAATATAGATATATACATATAGATATCTGATATAGATATATACATATAGATATATACATATAGATATATACATATAGATATCTAATATAGATATATACATATAGATATATACATATAGATATATACATATAGATATCTAATATAGATATATACATATAGATATATACATATAGATATCTAATATAGATATAGATATATACATATAGATATATACATATAGATATATACATATAGATATACACATATAGATATCTAATATAGATATAGATATATACATATAGATATATACATATAGATATATACATATAGATATCTGATATAGATATATACATATAGATATCTAATATAGATATATACATATAGATATATACATATAGATATCTAATATAGATATAGATATATACATATAGATATATACATATAGATATATACATATAGATATATATACATATATATATATACATATAGATATCTGATATAGATATATACATATAGATATATACATATAGATATATACATATAGATATCTAATATAGATATATACATATAGATATCTGATATAGATATATACATATAGATATCTGATATAGATATATACATATAGATATCTAATATAGATATATACATATAGATATCTAATATAGATATATACATATAGATATCTAATATAGATATATACATATAGATATCTGATATAGATATATACATATAGATATCTGATATAGATATATACATATAGATATCTGATATAGATATATACATATAGATATCTAATATAGATATATACATATAGATATCTGATATAGATATATACATATAGATATCTGATATAGATATATACATATAGATATCTAATATAGATATATACATATATATATCTAATATAGATATATACATATAGATATCTAATATAGATATATACATATAGATAGATACATATAGATATATACATATAGATATCTAATATAGATATATACATATAGATATATACATATAGATATATACATATAGATATCTAATATAGATATATACATATAGATATATACATATAGATATATACATATAGATATCTGATATAGATATATACATATAGATATATACATATAGATATATACATATAGATATCTGATATAGATATATACATATAGACATCTAATATAGATATATACATATAGACATCTAATATAGATATATACATATAGACATCTAATATAGATATATACATATAGATATCTAATATAGATATATACATATAGATATATACATATAGACATCTAATATAGATATATACATATAGATATATACATATAGATATATACATATAGATATCTGATATAGATATATACATATAGATATATACATATAGATATATACATATAGATATATACATATAGATATCTGATATAGATATATACATATAGACATCTAATATAGATATATACATATAGATATCTGATATAGATATATACATATAGATATCTAATATAGATATAGATATATACATATAGATATCTAATATAGATATAGATATATACATATAGATATCTAATATAGATATATACATATAGATATCTAATATAGATATATACATATAGATATCTGATATAGATATATACATATAAATATATACATATAGATATATAATATAGATATATACATATAGATATATACATATAGATATCTGATATAGATATATACATATAGACATCTAATATAGATATATACATATAGATATCTAATATAGATATATACATATAGATATCTAATATAGATATATACATATAGATATCTAATATAGATATATACATATAGATATCTGATATAGATATATACATATAGACATCTAATATAGATATATACATATAGATATCTGATATAGATATATACATATAGACATCTAATATAGATATATACATATAGATATCTGATATAGATATATACATATAGATATATACATATAGATATCTGATATAGATATATACATATAGACATCTAATATAGATATATACATATAGATATCTAATATAGATATATACATATAGATATCTGATATAGATATATACATATAGATATCTGATATAGATATATACATATAGATATATACATATAGATATCTGATATAGATATATACATATAGACATCTAATATAGATATATACATATAGACATCTAATATAGATATATACATATAGATATCTGATATAGATATATACATATAGATATATACATATAGATATCTGATATAGATATATACATATAGACATCTAATATAGATATATACATATAGATATCTAATATAGATATATACATATAGATATCTAATATAGATATATACATATAGATATCTAATATAGATATATACATATAGATATCTGATATAGATATATACATATAGACATCTAATATAGATATATACATATAGATATCTGATATAGATATATACATATAGACATCTAATATAGATATATACATATAGATATCTGATATAGATATATACATATAGATATATACATATAGATATCTGATATAGATATATACATATAGACATCTAATATAGATATATACATATAGATATCTAATATAGATATATACATATAGATATCTGATATAGATATATACATATAGATATCTGATATAGATATATACATATAGATATCTGATATAGATATATACATATAGATATCTGATATAGATATATACATATAGATATCTAATATAGATATATACATATAGATATCTGATATAGATATATACATATAGATATCTGATATAGATATATACATATAGATATCTGCACAAATATAACTCTGTGGTCGTGTTATTTTTAGCTTCTTTCATTTGACTCCTCACCCCGGTTCCTGGAGGGCTCAGTCTGTCTGTTTCTCTGTGTCTGTCTCTCTGTGTATGTGTATCTGTCTCTCTGCATCCGTGTCACTCTCTGTCTGTATGTGTCAGGGTTTAAATCTGAAGCCATCTTGTCCAGGTCCCATAGGGTAGACCCACATATGGAGGGAGGGAGTGAGAGAGAGAGGGACAGAGGGAGAGAGAGAGAGACAGACAGACAGACAGACAGACAGACAGACAGACAGACAGACAGACAGACAGACAGACAGACAGACAGACAGACCGCGAGAGACAAAGACAGAGACAGAGAGACACACATAGAGAAAAAGAGCGAGACAGATCCACCAAATAGTCCTAAAAAGGGCCCATGTGCATCTGCTGAAGAATCCTCCCAAAATTCCCTGGCTTTCCTCTCTGTGCTCAAGAGCAGGCTGGGAAAGATTTGGCCTGCTTCATTGGATAGTACAGTAGTATCTTCTCTCCCCGCCTCTCCTCTCCACTCCTGTCCTCTCCCCTCCATTCCTTTCCTCTCTGTTCTCATCTCCTCTCCCCTCCTCTCTCCTCTCTCTTCTCCTCTCTCCTCTCTCACCCTTGTGCTTGACTCTGTTACTCCACAACACACCTGTATATAGAAACGTCTGGACACACCTACAGATTCAAGGGGATTTTCTTTATTTTTACTATTTTCTACATTATAGAATAATAGTGAAAACATCAAAACTATGAAATAACCAATATGGAGTCATGTAACACCAAAAAAGTGTTAAACAAATCATGCAACTAGAGTTGCTGAAGGCGTTGTTGTTTTGAGGGTCATTACCACAACTTGACAAAACACTATAGTATTATCTATACTGTAAAGCATTACCTATACAGTAAAGTATTACCTATACTGTAAAGTATTACCTATACAGCAAAGTATTACCTATACAGTAAAGCATTACCTATACTGCAAAGTATTACCTATACAGTAAAGCATTACCTATACAGTAAAGTATTACCTATACAGTAAAGTATTACCTATACAGAAAAGTATTACCAATACTGAAAAGTATTACCTATACAGTAAAGTATGACCTATAGTGTAAAGAATTACCTATACAGTAAAGTATTACCTATACTGTAAAGTATTACATATACAGTAAAGTAATACCAATACTGAAAAGTATTACCGATACAGTAAAGAGAGAATTAGAGAGAGCACACTTAGATTCACACAGGACACCGAATAGGACAGGAGAAGTACTCCATATATAACAAACTGACCCTAGCCCCCCGACACAAACTACTGCAGCATAAATACTGGAGGCTGAGACAGGAGGGGTCAGGAGACACTGTGGCCCCATCCGAGGACACCCCCGGACAGGGCCAAACAGGAAGGATATAACCCCACCCACTTTGCCAAAGCACAGCCCCCACACCACTAGAGGGATATCTTCAACCACCAACTTACCATCCTGAGACAAGGCTGAGTATAGCCCACAAAGACTTCCGCCACGGCACAACCCAAGGGGGGGGGGCGCCAACCCAGACAGGATGACCACAACAGTGAATCAACCCACTCAGGTGACGCACCCCTCCAGGGACGGCATGAGAGAGCCCCAGTAAGCCAGTGACTCAGCCCCTGTAATCGGGTTAGAGGCAGAGAATCCCAGTGGAAAGAGGGGAACCGGCCAGGCAGAGACAGCAAGGGCGGTTCGTTGCTCCAGAGCCTTTCCGTTCACCTTCCCACTCCTGGGCCAGACTACACTCAATCATATGACCCACTGAAGAGATGAGTCTTCAGTAAAGACTTAAAGGTTGAGACCGAGTTTGCGTCTCTGACATGGGTAGGCAGACCGTTCCATAAAATGGAGCTCTATAGGAGAAATCACTGCCTCCAGCTGTTTGCTTAGAAATTCTAGGAACAATTAGGAGGCCTGCGTCTTGTGACCGTAGCGTACGTGTAGGTATGTATGGCAGGACCAAATCAGAGAGATAGGTAGGAGCAAGCCCATGTAATGCTTTGTAGGTTAGCAGTAAAACCTTGAAATCAGCCCTATACAGTAAAGTATAACAAATACAGTAAAGTATTACATATACAGTAAAATATTACCTATACTGTAAAGCATAACCTAAACTGTAAACTATTAAATAAACAGTAAAGCATTACCTAAACTGTAAACTATTAAATAAACAGTAAAGCATTACCTAAACTGTAAACTATTAAATAAACAGTAAAGCATTACCTAAACTGTAAACTATTAAATAAACAGTAAAGCATAACCTAAACTGTAAACTATTAAATAAACAGTAAAGTATTACCTATGCAGCAAAGTATTACCAATATAATAAAACATTAGCTAAGAATGTAAAGTATTACCAAAACAGTAAAGTTGTACCTATACGGTAAAGTAGTACCAAGACAGTAAAGTCTTACCTGTACAATAAAGTATTACCTATACCGTAAAGTATTACCTAAACAGTAAAGTATTGCCTATACAGTAAAGTATTGCCTATACAGTAAAGTATTACCTAAACAGTAAAGTATTACCTATAGTGTAAAGTATTACTCGTGCAATAAAGTATTACATAAACAGTAAAGTATTACCTAAACAGTAAAGTATTACCTATACCATAAAGTATTACCTATACCATAAAGTATTACCTATACCATGAAGTATTACCTATACCATAAAGTATTACCTATACCATAAAGTATTACCTATACCATAAAGTATTACCTATACCATAAAGTATTACCTATACCATAAAGTATTACCTATACCATGAAGTATTACCTATACCATAAAGTATTACCTATACCATAAAGTATTACCTATACCATAAAGTATTACCTATACCATAAAGTATTACCTATACCATGAAGTATTACCTATACCATGAAGTATTACCTATACCATAAAGTATTACCTATACCATGAAGTATTACCTATACCATGAAGTATTACCTATACCATAAAGTATTACCTATACCATAAAGTATTACCTATACCATAAAGTATTACCTATACCATAAAGTATTACCAAGTATTACCTATACCATAAAGTATTACCTATACCATAAAGTATTACCTATACCATGAAGTATTACCTATACCATAAAGTATTACCTATACCATAAAGTATTACCTATACCATAAAGTATTACCTATACCATAAAGTATTACCTATACCATAAAGTATTACCTATACCATAAAGTATTACCTATACCATGAAGTATTACCTATACCATAAAGTATTACCTATACCATAAAGTATTACCTATACCATGAAGTATTACTTATACCATAAAGTATTACCTATACCATGAAGTATTACCTAAACAGTAAAGTATTACCTATACCATGAAGTATTACCTATACCATAAAGTATTACCTAAACAGTAAAGTATTACCTATACCATAAAGTATTACCTATACCATAAAGTATTACCTATACCATGAAGTATTACCTATACCATAAAGTATTACCTATACCATAAAGTATTACCTAAACAGTAAAGTATTACCTATACCATGAAGTATTACCTATACCATAAAGTATTACCTAAACAGTAAAGTATTACCTATACCATAAAGTATTACCTAAACAGTAAAGTATTACCTATACCATAAAGTATTACCTATACCATGAAGTATTACCTATACCATGAAGTATTACTTATACCATGAAGTATTACCTATACCATGAAGTATTACCTATACCATAAAGTATTACCTATACCATAAAGTATTACCTATACCATGAAGTATTACCTAAACAGTAAAGTATTACCTATACCATGAAGTATTACTTATACCATGAAGTATTACCTATACCATGAAGTATTACCTAAACAGTAAAGTATTACCTAAACCATAAAGTATTACCTATACCATGAAGTATTACTTATACCATGAAGTATTACCTATACCATAAAGTATTACCTATACCATAAAGTATTACCTATACCATAAAGTATTACCTATACCATGAAGTATTACCTATACCATAAAGTATTACCTATACCATAAAGTATTACCTATACCATAAAGTATTACCTATACCATAAAGTATTACCTATACCATAAAGTATTACCTATACCATGAAGTATTACCTATACCATAAAGTATTACCTATACCATAAAGTATTACCTATACCATAAAGTATTACCTATACCATAAAGTATTACCTATACCATGAAGTATTACCTATACCATAAAGTATTACCTATACCATAAAGTATTACCTATACCATAAAGTATTACCTATACCATAAAGTATTACCTATACCATGAAGTATTACCTATACCATGAAGTATTACCTATACCATAAAGTATTACCTATACCATGAAGTATTACCTATACCATGAAGTATTACCTATACCATAAAGTATTACCTATACCATAAAGTATTACCTATACCATAAAGTATTACCTATACCATAAAGTATTACCAAGTATTACCTATACCATAAAGTATTACCTATACCATAAAGTATTACCTATACCATAAAGTATTACCTATACCATAAAGTATTACCTATACCATAAAGTATTACCTATACCATAAAGTATTACCTATACCATGAAGTATTACCTATACCATAAAGTATTACCTATACCATAAAGTATTACCTATACCATGAAGTATTACTTATACCATAAAGTATTACCTATACCATGAAGTATTACCTAAACAGTAAAGTATTACCTATACCATGAAGTATTACCTATACCATAAAGTATTACCTAAACAGTAAAGTATTACCTATACCATAAAGTATTACCTATACCATAAAGTATTACCTATACCATGAAGTATTACCTATACCATAAAGTATTACCTATACCATAAAGTATTACCTAAACAGTAAAGTATTACCTATACCATGAAGTATTACCTATACCATAAAGTATTACCTAAACAGTAAAGTATTACCTAAACCATAAAGTATTACCTAAACAGTAAAGTATTACCTATACCATAAAGTATTACCTATACCATGAAGTATTACCTATACCATGAAGTATTACCTATACCATGAAGTATTACCTATACCATGAAGTATTACCTATACCATAAAGTATTACCTATACCATAAAGTATTACCTATACCATGAAGTATTACCTAAACAGTAAAGTATTACCTATACCATGAAGTATTACTTATACCATGAAGTATTACCTATACCATGAAGTATTACCTAAACAGTAAAGTATTACCTAAACCATAAAGTATTACCTATACCATGAAGTATTACTTATACCATGAAGTATTACCTATACCATAAAGTATTACCTATACCATAAAGTATTACCTATACCATAAAGTATTACCTATACCATGAAGTATTACCTATACCATGAAGTATTACCTATACCATGAAGTATTACCTAAACAGTAAAGTATTACCTATAGCATAAAGTATTACTTATACTTTTAATCAAATACAATTTATAAAGTCATGTTAATATTAATATTTATCAAAAAAATAAAAAATATAAAAATGTAATTGACTAATAATAATTGATTAATAAAACATTTAATTGACTAATAATAATTGATTAATAAAACATTTAATTGACTAATAATAATTGATTAATAAAACATTTAATTGACTAATAATAATTGATTAATAAAACATTTAATTGACTAATAATAATTGATTAATAAAACATTTAATTGACTAATAATAATTGATTAATAAAACATTTAATTGACTAATAATAATTGATTAATAAAACATTTAATTGACTAATAATAATTGATTAATAAAACATTTAATTGACTAATAATAATTGATTAATAAAACATTTAATTGACTAATAATAATTGATTAATAAAACATTTAATTGACTAATAATAATTGATTAATAAAACATTTAATTGACTAATAATAATTGATTAATAAAACATTTAATTGACTCGACGGATTTGCTGTAGTTTTTTGCGATTAATCACAAATTCTGAATTTACTCAAAATGAGTGTAACGATCGTTGTTGGAAGGATGGTCGGACCAAGATGCAGCGTGGGGTAGGTTAATAATTTCTATTTATGATAACCGGCACAAAACAAGAAAGAGTAACAAACCAAATGTCCAGCTTTGTAGGGCTAAAAAGCAACATTACAAAATCAAGATCCCACAAACAACAGGTGGAGAAAAGGCTGCCTAATTATGATCCCCAATCAGAGACAACGATAGACAGCTGCCTCTGATTGGGAACCATACCAGACCAACATAGAAATAAAGAAACTAGACTACCCACCCTAGTCACACCCTGACAATGAGCTGTAATTGAAATGTTTTCATACAAAGTATAAATTGTGGACTAAAATTGAAAAATGTTAACTCGAGTTAACAGCCCAAATGAATATGCACCGACTCTAAACGAATTTGTATTTTTTTGTCACAAGGCTGATGTATCTTGCGATATGTTCTCTTCTTATGTTTGTGCACTCGGTTGGTCGACAAATAAACTCAAAAAAATCTTGTGTTCCATAGAGTACAGCAGAGTGCATTGAATAGATCGTTTCTATTGGGCCCTTCAAAGGCTTGTTGAGAGAGAACTGAAACACAGCACACGATTCTCAACTGTACAGAACATCAAAGACTTCAGTATCAGGTTGTTGTTCTCTCTCTCACTCACTTCCACTCTCTCTATTTCTCTCCATCTCTCTCTCTCTCTCTCTCTTTCTCTCTCTCTCTCTCTCTCTCTCTCTCCCTCTGCCTCTCTGCCTCTCTGCCTCTCTCTCTCCCTCTGCCTTTCTGCCTCTTCCCCCTCTCTCTCTTTATTTGTATATCTGCCTCTTTCTTTCTCTCTCTCTTCTCCTCCCCATGTCTCTCTTCTCCTCCCCATGTCTCTCTTCCCTCCCTATGTCTCTCTTCTCCTCCCCATGTCTCTCTTCCCCTCCCCATGTCTCTCTTCTCCTCCCCATGTCTCCCCCCCCATGTCTCTCTTCTCCTCCCATGTCTCCCCCATGTCTCTCTTCTCCTCCCCATGTCTCTCCTCTCCTCCCCATGTCTCTCTCCTCCTCCTCCCCATGTCTCTCTTCCCCTCCCCATGTCTCTCTTCCCCATGTCCTCCCCATGTCTCTCTTCTCCTCCCCATGTCTCTCTTCTCCTCCCCATGTCTCTCTTCCCCTCCCCATGTCTCTCCTCTCCTCCCCATGTCTCTCTTCCTCCCCATGTCTCTCTTCTCCTCCCCATGTCTCTCTTCCCTCCCCATGTCTCTCTTCTCCTCCCCATGTCTCTCTTCTCCTCCCCTGCCCTCCCCATGTCTCTCTTCTTCCCCTCCCCATGTCTCTCTTCTCCCTCCCCATGTTCTCCTCCCCATGTCTCTCTTCTCCTCCCCATGTCTCCCCCATGTCTCTCTTCTCCTCCCCATGTCTCTCTTCCTCCCCATGTCTCTCTTCTCTCTTCTCCTCCCCATGTCTCTCTTCTCCTCCCCATGTCCCCATGTCTCTCTTCTCCTCCCCATGTCTCTCCTCTCCTCCCCATGTCTCTCTTCTCCTCCCCATGTCTCTCTCTCCTCCCCATGTCTCTCTTCTCCTCCCCATGTCTCTCTTCTCTCCCCATGTCTCTCTCCCCATGTCTCTCTTTCCTCCCCATGTCTCTCTTCTCCTCCCCATGTCTCTCTTCTTCTCTTCTCCCCATGTCTCTCTCTCATTCTTCTCCCCCATGTCTCTCCTCTCCTCCCCATGTCTCTCTTCTCCTCCCCATGTCTCTCTTCTCCTCCCCATGTCTCTCTTCCTCCCCATGTCTCTCCTCTCCTCCCCATGTCTCTCTTCTCCTCCCCATGTCTCTCTTCCCCTCCCCATGTCTCTCTTCCCCTCCCCATGTCTCTCTTCCCTCCCCATGTCTCTCTTCTCCTCCCCATGTCTCCCCCATGTCTCTCTTCTCCTCCCCATGCCTTCCCCCATGTCTCTCTTCTCCTCCCCATGTCTCTCCTCTCCTCCCCATGTCTCTCTTCCCCTCCCCATGTCTCTCTTCTCCTCCCCATGTCCCCCATGTCTCTTTTCTCCTCCCCATGTCTCTCTCCTCTCATCCCCATGTCTCTCTTCTCCTCCCCATGTCTCTCTTCTCCTCCCCATGTCTCTCTTCTCCTCCCCATGTCTCTCTTCTCCTCCCCATGTCTCTCTTCCCCCATGTCTCTCTTCTCCTCCCCATGTCTCTCTTCTCCTCCTCCCCATGTCTCTCTTCCCCTCCCCATGTCTCTCTTCCCCTCCCCATGTCTCTCTTCCCTCCCCATGTCTCTCTTCCCCTCCCCATGTCTCTCTTCCCCCCATGTCTCTCTTCTCCTCCCCATGTCTCTCTTCTCCTCCCCATGTCTCTCTTCCCCTGTCTATCTCTCTTCCCCTCCCCATGTCTCTCTTCCACTCCCCATGTCTCTCTTCCCCTCCCCATGTCTCCCTTCCCCTCCCCATGTCTCTCTTCTCCTCCCCATGTCTCTCTTCTCCTCCCCATTACTCTCTTCCCCTCCCCATGTCTCTCTCTCTTCTCCTCCCCATGTCTCTCTTCCCCTCCCCATGTCTCTCTTCCCCTCCCCATGTCTCTCTTCCCCCTGTCTATCTCTCTTCCCCTCCCCATGTCTCTCTTCCCTCCCCATGTCTCTCTTCCCTCCCCATGTCTCCCTTCCCCTCCCCATGTCTCTCTTCTCCTCCCCATGTCTCTCTTCTCCTCCCCATGTCTCTCTTCTCCTCCCCATGTCTCTCTTCCCCTCCCCATGTCTCTCTTCCCCTCCCCATGTCTCTCTTCCCCTCCCCGTGTCTCTCTTCTCCTCCCCGTGTCTCTCTTCTCCTCCCCATGTCTCTCTTCTCCTCCCCATGTCTCTCTTCCCTCCCCATGTCTCTCTTCCCCTTCCCATGTCTCTCTTCCCCTCCCCATGTCTCTCTTCTCCTCCCCATGTCTCTCTTCCCCTCCCCATGTCTCTCTTCCCCCTGTCTATCTCTCTTCCCCTCCCCATGTCTCTCTTCCACTCCCCATGTCTCTCTTCCCCTCCCCATGTCTCTCTTCCCCTCCCCATGTCTCTCTTCCCCTCCCCATGTCTCTCTTCTCCTCCCCATGTCTCTCTTCTCCTCCCCATGTCTCTCTTCTCCTCCCCATATCTCTCTTCCCCTCCCCATCTCTCTCTTCCCCTCCCCATGTCTCTCTTCCCCTCCCCATGTCTCTCTTCTCCTCCCCATGTCTCTCTTCCCCTCCCCATGTCTCTTCTCCTCCCCATGTCTCTCTTCCCTCCCCATGTCTCTCTTCTCCTCCCCATGTCTCTCTTCCCCTCCCCATGTCTCCCTTCCCCTCCCCATGTCTCTCTTCCCCCCATGTCTCTCTTCTCCTCCCCATGTCTCTCTTCTCCTCCCCATGTCTCTCTTCTCCTCCCCATGTCTCTCTTCTCCTCCCCATGTCTCTCTTCCCCTCCCCATGTCTCTCTTCTCCTCCCCATGTCTCTCTTCCCCTCCCCATGTCTCTCTTCCCCTCCCCATGTCTCTCTTCCCCTCCCCATGTCTCTCTTCTCCTCCCCATGTCTCTCTTCCCTCCCCATGTCTCTCTTCCCCCTGTCTATCTCTCTTCCCCTCCCCATGTCTCTCTTCCCTCCCCATGTCTCTCTTCCCCTCCCCATGTCTCTCTTCCCCTCCACATGTCTCTCTTCCACTCCCCATGTCTCTCTTCCCCTCCCCATGTCTCTCTTCCCCCTGTCTATCTCTCTTCCCCTCCCCATGTCTCTCTTCCAATCCCCATGTCTCACTTGCCCTCGCCATGTCTCTCTTCCCCTCCCCATGTCTCTCTTCCCCTCCCCATGTCTCTCTTCTCCTCCCCATGTCTCTCTTCCCCTCCCCATGTCTCTCTTCCCCTCCCCATGTCTCTCTTCTCCTCCCCATGTCTCTCTCTCTTCCCCATGTCTCTCTCTCTTCCCCTCCCCATGTCTCTCTTCTCCTCCCCATGTCTCTCTCTCTTCCCCATGTCTCTCTTCCAATCCCCATGTCTCACTTGCCCTCGCCATGTCTCTCTCCCTCCCCATGTCTCTCTTCTCCTCCCAATGTCTCTCTTCTCCTCCCCATGTCCCTCTCTCTTCTCCTCCCCATGTCTCTCTTCCCCTCCCCATGTCTCTTTTCCCCTCCCCATGTCTCTCTCTCTTCTCCTCCCCATGTCTCTCTTCTCTTCCTCATCTCTCTCTTCCCCTCCCCGTGTGTCTCTCTTCTCCTCCCCATGTCTCCCTTCCCCTCCCCATGTCTCTCCCTCTTCTCCTCCCCATGTCTCCCTTCTCCTCCCCATGTCTCTCTTCGCGTCCCCATGTCTCTCTCTCTTCTCCTCCCCATGTCTCTCTTTCTTCTCCTCCCCATGTCTCTCTTCTCCTCCCCATGTCTCTCTTCTCCTCCCCATATCTCTCTCTCTTCTCCTCCCCATGTATCTCTTCTCCTCCCCATATCTCTCTTCGCCTCCCCATGTCTCTCTCTCTTCTCCTCCCCATGTCTCTCTTCTCCTCCCCATGTCTCTTCTCCTCCCCATGTCTCTCTTCTCCTCCCCATGTCTCTCTTCTCCTCCCCATGTCTCTCTTCCCCTCCCCATGTCTCTCTCTCTTCCCCTCCCCATGTCTCTCTCTCTTCTCTTCCTCATCTCTCTCTTCCCCTCCCCGTGTCTGTCTCTCTTCCCCTCCCCATGTCTCTCTTCTCCTCCCCATGTCTCTCCCTCTCCCCCCCATGTCTCTCTTCTCCTCCCCATGTCTCTCTTCTCCTCCCCATGTCTCTCTCTCTTCCCCATGTCTCTCTCTCTTCCCCTCCCCATGTCTCTCTTCTCCTCCCCATGTCTCTCTCTCTTCCCCATGTCTCTCTCTCTTCCCCTCCCCATGTCTCTCTTCTCCTCCCCATGTCTCTCTTCTCCTCCCCATGTCTCTCTCTCTTCCCCTCCCCATGTCTCTCTTCTCCTCCCCATGTCTCTCTTCCCCTCCCCATGTCTCTCTCTCTTCTCCTCCCCATGTCTCTCTCTCTTCTCCTCCCCATGTCTCTCTTCCCCTCCCCATGTCTCTCTTCCCCTCCCCATGTCTCTCTTCCCCTCCCCATGTATCTCTTCTCCTCCCCATGTCTCTCTTCTCCTCCCCATGTCTCTCTCTCTTCCCCATGTCTCTCTCTTCCCCTCCCCATGTCTCTCTTCTCCTACCCATGTCTCTCTTCTCCTCCCCATGTCTCTCTCTCTTCTCCTCCCCATGTCTCTCTTCCCCTCCCCATGTCTCTCTTCCCCTCCCCATGTCTCTCTCTCTTCTCCTCCCCATGTCTCTCTTCTCTTCCTCATCTCTCTCTTCCCTCCCGTGTGTCTCTCTTCTCCTCCCCATGTCTCCCTTCCCCTCCCCATGTCTCTCCCTCTTCTCCTCCCCATGTCTCCTTCTCCTCCCCATGTCTCTCTTCGCCTGCCCATGTCTCTCTCTCTTCTCCTCCCCATGTCTCTCTTTCTTCTCCTCCCCATGACTCTCTCTCTTCTCCTCCCCATGTCTCTCTTCTCCTCCCCATGTCTTTCTCCTCCCCATGTCTCTCTTCTCCTCCCCATGTCTCTCTTCTCCTCCTCATGTCTCTCTCTCTTCTCCTCCCCATGTATCTCTTCTCCTCCCCATGTCTCTCTTCTCCTCCCCATGTCTCTCTTCCCCTCCCCATGTCTCTTTTCCCCTCCCCATGTCTCTCTCTCTTCTCCTCCCCATGTCTCTCTTCTCTTCCTCATCTCTCTCTCTTCCCCTCCCCGTGTGTCTCTCTTCTCCTCCCCATGTCTCCCTTCCCCTCCCCATGTCTCTCCCTCTTCTCCTCCCCATGTCTCCCTTCTCCTCCCCATGTCTCTCTTCGCGTCCCCATGTCTCTCTCTCTTCTCCTCCCCATGTCTCTCTTTCTTCTCCTCCCCATGTCTCTCTTCTCCTCCCCATGTCTCTCTTCTCCTCCCCATATCTCTCTCTCTTCTCCTCCCCATGTATCTCTTCTCCTCCCCATATCTCTCTTCGCCTCCCCATGTCTCTCTCTCTTCTCCTCCCCATGTCTCTCTTCTCCTCCCCATGTCTCTTCTCCTCCCCATGTCTCTCTTCTCCTCCCCATGTCTCTCTTCTCCTCCCCATGTCTCTCTTCCCCTCCCCATGTCTCTCTCTCTTCCCCTCCCCATGTCTCTCTCTCTTCTCTTCCTCATCTCTCTCTTCCCCTCCCCGTGTCTGTCTCTCTTCTCCTCCCCATGTCTACCTTCCCCTCCCCATGTCTCTCTTCTCCTCCCCATGTCTCTCCCTCTCCCCCATGTCTCTCTTCTCCTCCCCATGTCTCTCTTCTCCTCCCCATGTCTCTCTCTCTTCCCCATGTCTCTCTCTCTTCCCCTCCCCATGTCTCTCTTCTCCTCCCCATGTCTCTCTCTCTTCCCCATGTCTCTCTCTCTTCCCCTCCCCATGTCTCTCTTCTCCTCCCCATGTCTCTCTTCTCCTCCCCATGTCTCTCTCTCTTCCCCTCCCCATGTCTCTCTTCTCCTCCCCATGTCTCTCTTCCCCTCCCCATGTCTCTCTCTCTTCTCCTCCCCATGTCTCTCTCTCTTCTCCTCCCCATGTCTCTCTTCCCCTCCCCATGTCTCTCTTCCCCTCCCCATGTCTCTCTTCCCCTCCCCATGTATCTCTTCTCCTCCCCATGTCTCTCTTCTCCTCCCCATGTCTCTCTCTCTTCCCCATGTCTCTCTCTCTTCCCCTCCCCATGTCTCTCTTCTCCTACCCATGTCTCTCTTCTCCTCCCCATGTCTCTCTCTCTTCTCCTCCCCATGTCTCTCTTCCCCTCCCCATGTCTCTCTTCCCCTCCCCATGTCTCTCTCTCTTCTCCTCCCCATGTCTCTCTTCTCTTCCTCATCTCTCTCTTCCCCTCCCCGTGTGTCTCTCTTCTCCTCCCCATGTCTCCCTTCCCCTCCCCATGTCTCTCCCTCTTCTCCTCCCCATGTCTCCCTTCTCCTCCCCATGTCTCTCTTCGCCTGCCCATGTCTCTCTCTCTTCTCCTCCCCATGTCTCTCTTTCTTCTCCTCCCCATGACTCTCTCTCTTCTCCTCCCCATGTCTCTCTTCTCCTCCCCATGTCTTTCTCCTCCCCATGTCTCTCTTCTCCTCCCCATGTCTCTCTTCTCCTCCTCATGTCTCTCTCTCTTCTCCTCCCCATGTATCTCTTCTCCTCCCCATGTCTCTCTTCTCCTCCCCATGTCTCTCTTCTCCTCCCCATGTCTCTCTTCGCCTCCCCATGTCTCTCTCTCTTCTCCTCCCCATGTCTCTCTTCTCCTCCCCATGTCTCTCTCTTCTCCTCCCCATGTCTCTCTCTCTTCTCCTCCCCATGTCTCTCTTCTCCTCCCCATGTCTCTCTTCTCCCCATGTCTTTCTCCTCCCCATGTCTCTCTTCTCCTCCCCATGTCTCTCTTCTCCCCATGTCTCTCTTCTCCTCCCCATGTCTCTCTTCTCCTCCCCATGTCTCTCTTCGCCTCCCCATGTCTCTCTCTCTTTTCCTCCCCATGTATCTCTTCGCCTCCCCATGTCTCTCTCTCTTCTCCTCCCCATGTCTCTCTTCTCCTCCCCATGTCTCTCTCTCTTCGCCTCCCCATGTCTCTCTTCTCCTCCCCATGTCTCTCTCTCTTCTCCTCCCCATGTCTCTCTTCACCTCCCCATGTCTCTCTTCTCCTCCCCATGTCTCTCTTCTCCTCCCCATGTCTCTCTTCTCCTCCCCATGTCTCTCTTCCCCTCCCCATGTCTCTCTTCTCCTCCCCATGTCTCCCTTCCCCTCCCCATGTCTCTCTTCCACTCCCCATGTCTCTCTTCCCCCATGTCTCTCTTCTCCTCCCCATGTCTCTCTTCCCCCATGTCTCTCTTCTCCTCCCCATGTCTCTCTTCTCCTCCCCATGTCTCTCTTCCCCTCCCCATGTCTCTCTTCCCCTCCCCATGTCTCTCTTCCCCTCCCCATGTCTCTCTTCTCCTCCCCATGTCTCTCTTCTCCTCCCCATGTCTCTCTTCCCCTCCCCATGTCTCTCTTCCCCTCCCCATGTATCTCTTCTCCTCCCCATGTCTCTCTTCTCCTCCCCATGTCTCCCTTCCCCTCCCCATGTCTCTCTTCTCCTCCCCATGTCTCTCTTCGCCTCCCCATGTCTCTCTCTCTTCTCCTCCCCATGTCTCTCTTCTCCTCCCCATGTCTCTCTCTCTTCTCCTCCCCATGTCTCTCTCTCTTCTCCTCCCCATGTCTCTCTTCTCCTCCCCATGTCTCTCTTCACCTCCCCATGTCTCTCTTTCTTCTCCTCACCATGTCTCTCTTTCTTCTCCTCCCCATGTCTCTCTTCTCCTCCCCATGTCTCTCTTCTCCTCCCCATGTCTCTCTTCGCCTCCCCATGTCTCTCTCTCTTTTCCTCCCCATGTATCTCTTCGCCTCCCCATGTCTCTCTCTCTTCTCCTCCCCATGTCTCTCTTCTCCTCCCCATGTCTCTCTCTCTTCGCCTCCCCATGTCTCTCTTCTCCTCCCCATGTCTCTCTCTCTTCTCCTCCCCATATCTCTCTTCTCCTCCCCATGTCTCTCTTCTCCTCCCCATGTCTCTCTTCTCCTCCCCATGTCTCTCTTCTCCTCCCCATGTCTCTCTTCCCCTCCCCATGTCTCTCTTCTCCTCCCCATGTCTCCTTCCCCTCCCCATGTCTCTCTTCCACTCCCCATGTCTCTCTTCCCCCATGTCTCTCTTCTCCTCCCCATGTCTCTCTTCTCCTCCCCATGTCTCTCTTCCCCTCCCCATGTCTCTCTTCTCCTCCCCATGTCTCTCTTCTCCTCCCCATGTCTCTCTTCTCCTCCCCATGTCTCTCTTCCTCTCCCCATGTCTCTCTTCCCCTCCCCATGTCTCTCTTCCCCTCCCCATGTCTCTCTTCTCCTCCCCATGTCTCTCTTCCACTCCCCATGTCTCTCTTTCCCCCATGTCTCTCTTCTCCTCCCCATGTCTCCCTTCCCCTCCCCATGTCTCTCTTCCACTCCCCATGTCTCTCTTCCCCCATGTCTCTCTTCTCCTCCCCATGTCTCTCTTCTCCTCCCCATGTCTCTCTTCCCCTCCCCATGTCTCTCTTCTCCTCCCCATGTCTCTCTTCTCCTCCCCATGTCTCTCTTCTCCTCCCCATGTCTCTCTTCACCTCCCCATGTCTCTCTTTCTTCTCCTCCCCATGTCTCTCTTTCTTCTCCTCCCCATGTCTCTCTTCTCCTTCCCATGTCTCTCTTCTCCTCCCCATGTCTCTCTTCTCCTCCCCATGTCTCTCTTCTCCTCCCCATGAGAAGAGAGTGTCTTCTCTTCCCCCCTGTCTATCTCTCACAGCCTGCTAAGGATTAGGCCACTACGTCACAGATGGTAGCAGACTGTTTGTTTTCACTTACTGTCTAAAAACAAGTGTAAACCTGTTTATGCAGGCAAAACAGGCCTTTGTATTATTCAATTAAATAGGGTTTTAGCTTCACCTTAGTTTATACAAACCTGCCTTCCTCGAAAGTGTTATTTTATCTACCCTCAAAGTTTATCCACCGTCTTTATGCCTTTATCCTGTACCCTTCCACTACCATGTCTGAACCCATGTATGAATTAAAATAACGACTTACCACACCTGCTCAGATAGTTGTGTAGGTTAGGAGGAGAGATCCATGTCAAACTGAGCAGCATGGATTAAATACAAGTATACAAGTATAGTGATGTGGTATTGCATCCCAAATAGCAGCCTATTCCCCACATAGTTCACTACTATTGACCAGGGCTCTGGGTACTACGTAGCAAACAGTGTTGCCATTTGTGACTCCTTCATAGAACATCTTATTTTAACAGGAAGCTGATGATGGAAGTAGCAATTCTACATTGTGGGTCTCGGTACCACCTCTTTTGAGTTACAGTCGATCGCATCACATATGTATCTTACTCTACTCCACCACATAGGCACATTTTTACGTTTTTAGCCAACATCAAACGAGATTGTCCCCACATGGTTGAATCAACAGAGATAGTGAGGATGGAAAGGAATACTGTTAATTTCTATGTTATTATTATTTTGCTTTAGAATAATGATTATTTATATATATATATATATATTTTTGTATCCAATTTAAATTCTGTCAAGCCACAGATGAAATTGGAGTTTGTTGTGAAGAGCATGTCCCCTTTCCTGGTCTCATTTATAGGTTCTTAGGCTTCCAGCTCATTGGAAAGCAAATTAGACCCCTGCACAGAGTCATTTTTCTTCTGCCAATACAGCAAACCCCCTTCTGCTCTTCAGCAAACCACTCGATGTAAATTACTTTGACATTTTGACATCCTGTAAATCAGTCAGGAAGAAGAGCTCGTTTTTTTTCCAACAGTGGTTTATGTTGAAGTTGTTTGTGTGATATGGTAAACATTGGCACACACATACACACATAAACACACATACACACACACACACACATAAACACACATACACACACACACACACATAAACACACATACACACACATACACACATAAACACACATACACACACATACACACATACACACATACACACACATACATAGATACACTTTGGCAAGATGAGCGGAGACCCAGAGCAAGACTCAGACTATTTCTGTCTTTAGATGAGCAGAGACCCAGAGCCAGACTCAGACTATTTCTGTCTTTAGATGAGCAGAGACCCAGAGCAAGACGCAGACTATTTCAGTCTTTAGATGAGCGGAGACCCAGAGCAAGACGCAGACTATTTCAGTCTTTAGATGAGCGGAGACCCAGAGCAAGACGCAGACTACGACATGTGGTGGTGTAGATACACATACTAAAAGCAACCAGTTGAGACTACCTCCATGAATGTCCAGATTGCCTGTGATTTGACTGTCAATCTGCGGTAACAACTAACCGTCGGTCTGTTGCCTGTTGTGTTTGGTTGAGGAGGAAGGAGGATGCTCGTGACCACACAGGGAATGATATGCTCTGACACACGTGCTAAAATGAGCCCAGGTGTATCTGGCAGGGAGAGATGTCAGCATGAGTCAATTACATGCTCCTCCCACCTGTGGTACAGGTCAGTCTCATTCCTAACATCAACAACAGATGAAGTAAACAAATCATTGGACAACGGTGTTACCAAAGACAGCCAGATGGGACTAGATAAAACATAGCAACAAGGGAAAAGAAGAAGAGGCGATATCAAATGAGTCTGACTATCACACACACACACACACACATTACACACACACACACACACACACACACACACACACACACACACACACACACACACACACACACATTACACACACACACACACACACTGACACACACACACACACACACTGACACACACACACACACACACACACACACACACACACACACACACACACACACACACACACACACACACACACACACACACACACACACACACACACACATGACACACACACACACACACACACACACACACACACACACACACACACACACACACACACACACACACACACACACACACACACACACACACACACACACACACACACACACACACACACACACACACACACACACACACACACACACACACACACACACACACACACACACACACACACACACACACACTGACACACACACACACACACACACACACACACACACACACACACACACACACACACACACACACACACACACACACACACACACTGACACATACAACACACACACACACACTGACACACACACACACACACACACACACACACACACACACACACACACACACACACACACACACTGACACACACAACACACACACACACACACACACACACACCTACACACACTACACACACTAGGAATGGACATTTCCATTGGATATGGTAGAAAGTGGAGGAGTAGGTTAGAGCCACTTTATCAGAATAGCTATACCTTCTTATTAAGGTTGTCAGTCAGGGTCAGTGAAATATGGAAGCCGTCAAGAGTAAAAGGCCAAAACCTCGGACGGAAGATGTACTACAGCGTCAGTCAGTCAGTTGAAAGTGAACCAGAAGACTGATATATAATGTCCCAGCGGGTTTTAAATGGGACAGTAGATGGAACCGTCCATACACTTCATATTGCACACGGCACGTCATAATGTGTCACCACAATTTTCATACCAGTGATGTTTAAAATAGATGTTTCACACCAGCGCTGTTTCCTAACCATTCTGACTTGTCACATTTGTGACAGTTTTGATATCTTGAGTGTCAAATTCCTCTAGACGGGCGTAGAATGACACTGTTACCTGTTTTATTGTGCCGTGGCTGACATGACATGAGTTGTATATTGGTTTCATAACAAATATTCCAACTGCGCTCGTTTGAGTCATCTTCAGCATATCTATCCTAACAAACGACACATATAGGGGAGTGTTCCAAATCCCACCCTATTCTCTTCCCAGTGCACTACTTTAGACCAGGTGCACTAACAGCATCAGACACGATGAATAACTCATGTGTAGTGTTTCCTTACAGAGCAAATTCAGATGGCTGCCACTCAGTGTTGATATCCAGCTTAATACTGTCACAGCCGTTCTGATTTATCACCAAGGAAGACAAAATGGCGGCGGGCCACAGTATGGTTGTGTGTAAGTTGGTTCTGAGTCAAGACATATCACTATCACATATCAAGATGGCTGCTCTTTCCATGACAGAGACTGACCAGGCGATTCCCTCGTTGACGTCACTTGTAAAATCCACTTCAATCAGTGTAGATGAAGAGGAGGAGACAGGGTTCAATAAGGACTAGATGAAGAGGAGGAGACAGGTTAATGAAGGACTAGATGAAGAGGAGGAGACAGGTTAAATAAGGACTAGATGAAGAGGAGGAGACAGGTTAAATAAGGACTAGATGAAGAGGAGGAGACAGGTTAATGAAGGACTAGATGAAGAGGAGGAGACAGGTTAATGAAGGACTAGATGAAGAGGAGGAGACAGGTTAATGAAGGACTAGATGAAGAGGAGGAGACAGGTTAAATAAGGACTAGATGAAGAGGAGGAGACAGGTTAAATAAGGACTAGATGAAGAGGAGGAGACAGGTTAAATAAGGACTAGATGAAGAGGAGGAGACAGGTTAATGAAGGACTAGATGAAGAGGAGGAGACAGGTTAATGAAGGACTAGATGAAGAGGAGGAGACAGGTTAAATAAGGACTAGATGAAGAGGAGGAGACAGGTTAAATAAGGACTAGATGAAGAGGAGGAGACAGGTTAAATAAGGACTAGATGAAGAGGAGGAGACAGGTTAATGAAGGACTAGATGAAGAGGAGGAGACAGGTTAAATAAGGACTAGATGAAGAGGAGGAGACAGGTTAAATAAGGACTAGATGAAGAGGAGGAGACAGGTTAATGAAGGACTAGATGAAGAGGAGGAGACAGGTTAATGAAGGACTAGATGAAGAGGAGGAGACAGGTTAATGAAGGACTAGATGAAGAGGAGGAGACAGGTTAAATAAGGACTAGATGAAGAGGAGGAGACAGGTTAATGAAGGACTAGATGAAGAGGAGGAGACAGGTTAATGAAGGACTAGATGAAGAGGAGGAGACAGGTTAAATAAGGACTAGATGAAGAGGAGGAGACAGGTTAATGAAGGACTAGATGAAGAGGAGGAGACAGGTTAATGAAGGACTAGATGAAGAGGAGGAGACAGGTTAAATAAGGACTAGATGAAGAGGAGGAGACAGGTTAATGAAGGACTAGATGAAGAGGAGGAGACAGGTTAATGAAGGACTAGATGAAGAGGAGGAGACAGGGTTCAATAAGGACTAGATGAAGAGGAGGAGACAGGTTAATGAAGGACTAGATGAAGAGGAGGAGACAGGTTAATGAAGGACTAGATGAAGAGGAGGAGACAGGTTAAATAAGGACTAGATGAAGAGGAGGAGACAGGTTAAATAAGGACTAGATGAAGAGGAGGAGACAGGTTAAATAAGGACTAGATGAAGAGGAGGAGACAGGTTAATGAAGGACTAGATGAAGAGGAGGAGACAGGTTAAATAAGGACTAGATGAAGAGGAGGAGACAGGTTAATGAAGGACTAGATGAAGAGGAGGAGACAGGTTAATGAAGGACTAGATGAAGAGGAGGAGACAGGTTAAATAAGGACTAGATGAAGAGGAGGAGACAGGTTAATGAAGGACTAGATGAAGAGGAGGAGACGGGGTTCAATAAGGATTTGATGAAGAGGAGGAGACAGGTTAATGAAGGACTAGATGAAGAGGAGGAGACAGGTTAATGAAGGACTAGATGAAGAGGAGGAGACAGGGTTCAATAAGGACTAGATGAAGAGGAGGAGACAGGTTAATGAAGGACTAGATGAAGAGGAGGAGACAGGTTAATGAAGGACTAGATGAAGAGGAGGAGACAGGTTAAATAAGGACTAGATGAAGAGGAGGAGACAGGTTAAATAAGGACTAGATGAAGAGGAGGAGACAGGTTAAATAAGGACTAGATGAAGAGGAGGAGACAGGTTAATGAAGGACTAGATGAAGAGGAGGAGACAGGTTAAATAAGGACTAGATGAAGAGGAGGAGACAGGTTAATGAAGGACTAGATGAAGAGGAGGAGACAGGTTAATGAAGGACTAGATGAAGAGGAGGAGACAGGTTAAATAAGGACTAGATGAAGAGGAGGAGACAGGTTAAATAAGGACTAGATGAAGAGGAGGAGACAGGTTAATGAAGGACTAGATGAAGAGGAGGAGACAGGTTAATGAAGGACTAGATGAAGAGGAGGAGACAGGTTAAATAAGGACTAGATGAAGAGGAGGAGACAGGTTAATGAAGGACTAGATGAAGAGGAGGAGACGGGGTTCAATAAGGATTTGATGAAGAGGAGGAGACAGGTTAATGAAGGACTTGATGAAGAGGAGGAGACGGGGTTAAATAAGGATTTGAGAGCTTTACGACAGTTGAGACAGGTGGTGTATGTGTCCCTTTCAGAGGGTGAATGGGCAAGACAACATATTGAAGTGCCTTTGAACAGGGTATGGTAGTAGATGATAGTAGGTGGTAGTAGATGGTAGTAGGTGGTAGTAGATGGTAGTAGGTGGTAGTAGATCGTGGTAGTAGATGGTAGTAGGTGGTAGTAGATGGTAGTAGATGGTAGTAGATGGTAGTAGGTGGTAGTAGATCGTGGTAGTAGATGGTAGTAGGTGGTAGTAGATGGTAGTAGATGGTAGTAGATGGTAGTAGATGGTAGTAGATGGTAGTAGGTGGTAGTAGATCGTGGTAGTAGATGGTAGTAGGTGGTAGTAGGTGGTAGTAGGTGGTAGTAGATGGTAGTAGATGGTAGTAGATGGTAGTAGATGGTAGTAGATGCCAGGCTCACCGGTTAGAACGGGGGCATGGTAGTAGATGGTAGTAGATGGTAGTAGGTGCCAGGGCGCACAGATTTGAGTCAAGAACTGCAACGCTGCTGGGTTTTTCACGCTCAACAGTTTCCTGTGTATCCAGAATGGTCCACCACCCAAAAGGACATCAGCCAACTGGACACAACTTTGGAAAGAATTGAAGTCAACATGGGTCAGCATCCCTGTTGAACGCTTTCAACACCTTGTAGAGTCCATCACCCAACATTTTGAGGCTGTTCTGAGTGGGAAAAGGGGGTGTTCCTAATGTTTAGTGCACTCAGTGTATATTCTGCAGAGGGAAGAGGAACGGAGGCTTCTTCTATGTTATAATGTATTTATTTGTAGCACAGAGTCACTAGGGGAGAAGCAGAGAGGAGATGTGTTACCCCTCAGTAGACGTTTTAACAGTACACTTGGGGAGGCTGTTGGCATATACCTTCACCAAAATGATCTGGGTTGGTCTCTCTCTCTCTCTCTCTCTCTCTCTCTCTCTCTCCCTCTGAAAGCAGTTTTGTAACATTCATCCAGGGGCTCCTACTCCTCCAGCTGTGAAAGACCTTCACCATAATGATCTGAAGTGCTGGCCGGGGTGGTCTCTCTCTCTCTCTCTCTCTCTCTCTCTCTCTGTCTCTCTGTCTCTCTCTCTCTCTCTCTCTCTCTCTCTCTCTCTCTCTCTCTCTCTCTCTCTCTCTCTCTCTCTCTCTCTCTGTCTCTCTCTCTCTCTCTCTGTCTCTCTCTCGCTCTCTCTCTCTGTCTCTCTGTCTCTCTGTCTCTCTCTCTCTGTCTCTCTCTCGCTCTCTCTCTCTCGCTCTCTCTCTCTCTCTCTCTCTCAAAGCAGTTGTCTAATGTTTCTCTAGCGCCTCCAACTCCTCTCTCTCCAGCTGTGAACAAACCACAGCAATTAAGGCTTGGGCAAAAATACATAGGCACGTGTCCTAAATGGCATCCCATATATTCCCTGGTCAGTAGAGCACTATATAGGGCATAGGGTGCCATTTGGGATGCATCTTACTGTACGATACAGCCTTTTCTTCTTCCTTGACATGTTGTTTATTTAATGCTACACACAGAGGGAGACTAAGAAACAGCAAGGGAATGGACAATTTGGTTAGAACGTCACATCTGCTTCCTCTGCTTCCTCTGATTCCCCTGTTTTCTCTGCTTCCTCTGCTTCCTCTGATTCCCCTGTTTTCTCTGCTTCCTCTGCTTCCTCTGATTCCCCTGTTTTCTCTGCTTCCTCTGCTTCCTCTGATTCCCCTGTTTTCTCTGCTTCCTCTGCTTCCTCTGATTCCCCTGTTTCCTCTGATTCCCTCTGCTTCCTCTGCTTCCCTTGTTTCCTCTGCTTCCCTTGTTTCCTCATCTTCCCTTGTTTCCTCTGCTTCCTCTGCTTCCCTTGTTTCCTCTGCTTCCCTTGTTTCCTCTGCTTCCTCTGCTTCCCTTGTTTCCTCTTCTTCCCTTGTTTCCTCTGCTTCCTCTGCTTCCCTTGTTTCCTCTGCTTCCCTTGTTTCCTCTGCTTCCACTGCTTCCCTTGTTTCCTCTGTTTCCTCTGTTTCCTCTGCTTTCTCTGCTTCCCTTGTTTCCTCTGCTTCCCTTGTTTCCTCTGCTTCCTCTGCTTCCCTTGTTTCCTCTGCTTCCTCTGCTTCCCTTGTTTCCTCTGCTTCCCTTGTTTCCTCTGCTTCCACTGCTTCCCTTGTTTCCTCTGTTTCCTCTGTTTCCTCTGCTTTCTCTGCTTCCCTTGTTTCCTCTGCTTCCTCTGCTTCCCTTGTTCCTCTGCTTCCTCTGCTTCCCTTGTTTCCTCTGCTTCCTCTGCTTCCCTTGTTTCCTCTGCTTCCATTGTTTCCTCTGCTTCCCTTGTTTCCTCTGCTTTCTCTGCTTCCCTTGTTTCCTCTGCTTCCATTGTTTCCTCTGCTTCCCTTGTTTCCTCTGCTTCCCTTGTTTCCCCTGCTTTCTCTGCTTCCCTTGTTTCCTCTGCTTCCCTTGTTTCTTCTGCTTCCCTTGTTTCCTCTGTTTCCTCTGTTTCCTCTGCTTCCCTCTGTTTCCTCTGATTCCCTTGTTTCCTCTGCTTCCTCTGCTTCCCTTGTTTCCTCTGCTTCCCTTGTTTTCTCTGTTTCCTCTGTTTCCTCTGCTTCCCTTGTTTCCTCTGCTTCCCTTGTTTCCTCTGCTTCCTCTGCTTCCCTTGTTTCCTCTGCTTCCCTTGTTTCCGCTGCTTCCTCTGCTTCCCTTGTTTCCTCTGCTTCCCTTGTTTCCTCTGCTTCCCTTGTTTCCTCTGCTTTCTCTGATTCCCTTGTTTCCTCTGATTCCCTTGTTTCCTCTGCTTCCCTTGTTTCCTCTTTTTCCCTTGTTTCCCCTGCTTTCTCTGATTCCCTTGTTTCCTCTGCTTCCCCTGCTTTCTCTGATTCCCCTGCTTCCTCTGCTTCCCTTGTTTCCTCTGCTTTCTCTTCTTCCCTTGTTTCCTCTGATTCCCCTGCTTCCTCTGCTTCCCCTGCTTTCTCTGCTTCCCCTGCTTCCTCTGCTTCCTCTGCTTCCCTTGTTTCCTCTGCTTCCTCTGTTTCCTCTGCTTCCCCTGCTTTCTCTGCTTCCCTGCTTCCTCTGCTTCCCTTGTTTCCTCTGCTTCCTCTGTTTCCTCTGATTCCCCTGCTTTCTCTGATTCCCCTGCTTCCTCTGCTTCCCTTGTTTCCTCTGCTGCCTCTGTTTCCTCTGCTTCCTCTGTTTCCTCTGATTCCCCGACTTTCTCTGCTTCCCTTGTTTCCTCTGCTTCCTCTGCTTCCCTTGTTTCCTCTGCTTCCTCTGCTTCCCTTCTTTCCTCTGCTTCCTCTGCTTCCCTTGTTTCCTCTGCTTCCTCTGCTTCCCTTGTTTCCTCTGCTTCCCCTGCTTTCTCTGCTTCCTCTGCTTCCCTTGTTTCCTCTGCTTCCCTTGTTTCCTCTGCTTCCCTTGTTTCCTCTGCTTTCTCTGCTTCCCTTGTTTCAACTGCTTCCCTTGCATCACATGCTTCATCTACGTACCCTGCTTCCCATGCATCCCACTGAAAAGTTATAATGGAGTGTAACCTGACATTTCTGTTCTGGCTGGCTAATTGCTGTGGTGGTGGTGATGGAGTGCGAGAGACGGAGGAAATGACTGAGTGTGAAGTGAGATGAATAACGCATCAGGTTCCTTCTCTAATCTGGTGGTGTTGGTGTTACTGGGGGGGGGTTGGTTGTGGAGTATTCTGGTTACTAGAGGAGCAGTGAGGTTAGTTTCACTTCTAATGTGGAGAGAAAAGCAGGAGAACCCAGCCTATTCTCTGGTTTATTAAAAAAATATAGGGATGCCTTAGAAACAAGCCTGTTTCTGTTCTCTCTGAGTGAGGGCTGCTGGGTGTCAGTCTGACAGGCCTGTTTCTGTTCTCTCTGAGTGACGGCTGCTGGGTGTCAGTCTGACAGGCCTGTTTCTGTTCTCTCTGAGTGACGGCTGCTGGGTGTCAGTCTGACAGGCCTGTTTCTGTTCTCTCTGAGTGACGGCTGCTGGGTGTCAGTCTGACAGGCCTGTTTCTGTTCTCTCTGAGTGACGACTACTGTGTCTCAAATGGCACCCTATTCCCTCTATAGTGCACTACATTTATCAGGGCCCAATGGAACCCTATTCCCTATATAGTGCACTGCATTTTTCAGGTCCCAATGGCATCCTATTCCCTCTATAGTGCACTATATTTATCAGGGCCCAATGGCAACCTATTCCATAAATAGTGCACTAAGTAATGACCAAGGTGCATTTCAGATTGTCCTTAATCATACTTCCACATAGCTTCTTGTTATCTTCCTAGACCACTGACAGACCAGTTAGTGTTGAGATGGCACCACACAGACCAGTTAGTGTTGAGATGGCACCAGACAGACCAGTTAGTGTTGAGATGGCACCACACAGACCAGTTAGTGTTGAGATGGCACCAGACAGACCAGTTAGTGTTGAGATGGCACCAGACAGACCAGTTAGTGTGTTGAGATGGCACCACACAGACCAGTTAGTGTGTTGAGATGGCACCAGACAGACCAGTTAGTGTTGAGATGGCACCAGACAGACCAGTTAGTGTTGAGATGGCACCAGACAGACCAGTTAGTGTTGAGATGGCACCAGACAGACCAGTTAGTGTGTTGAGATGGCACCACACAGACCAGTTAGTGTGTTGAGATGGCACCACACAGTCCAGTTAGTGTTGAGATGGCACCAAACAGACCAGTTAGAGTGTTGAGATGGCACCACACAGACCAGTTAGTGTTGAGATGGCACCAAACAGACCAGTTAGAGTGTTGAGATGGCACCACACAGACCAGTTAGAGTGTTGAGATGGCACCACACAGACCAGTTAGAGTGTTGAGATGGCACCATACAGGCCAGTTAGAGTGTTGAGATGGCACCACACAGACCAGTTAGTGTTGAGATGGCACCAGACAGACCAGTTAGTGTTGAGATGGCACCACACAGACCAGTTAGAGTGTTGAGATGGCACCACACAGACCAGTTAGTGTTGAGATGGCACCAGACAGACCAGTTAGAGTGTTGAGATGGCACCAGACAGACCAGTTAGAGTGTTGAGATGGCACCACACAGTCCAGTTAGAGTGTTGAGATGGCACCACACAGACCAGTTAGTGTGTTGAGATGGCACCACACATACCAGTTAGAGTGTTGAGATGGCACCAGACAGACCAGTTAGTGTTGAGATGGCACCACACAGACCAGTTAGTGTTGAGATGGCACCAGACAGACCAGTTAGTGTTGAGATGGCACCAGACAGACCAGTTAGTGTGTTGAGATGGCACCAGACAGACCAGTTAGTGTGTTGAGATGGCACCAGACAGACCAGTTAGTGTTGAGATGGCACCACACAGACCAGTTAGTGTTGAGATGGCACCAGACAGACCAGTTAGTGTTGAGATGGCACCAGACAGACCAGTTAGTGTGTTGAGATGGCACCACACAGACCAGTTAGTGTGTTGAGATGGCACCAGACAGACCAGTTAGTGTTGAGATGGCACCAGACAGACCAGTTAGTGTTGAGATGGCACCAGACAGACCAGTTAGTGTTGAGATGGCACCAGACAGACCAGTTAGTGTGTTGAGATGGCACCACACAGACCAGTTAGTGTGTTGAGATGGCACCACACAGTCCAGTTAGTGTTGAGATGGCACCAAACAGACCAGTTAGAGTGTTGAGATGGCACCACACAGACCAGTTAGTGTTGAGATGGCACCAAACAGAACAGTTAGAGTGTTGAGATGGCACCACACAGACCAGTTAGAGTGTTGAGATGGCACCACACAGACCAGTTAGAGTGTTGAGATGGCACCAGACAGACCAGTGTTGAGATGGCACCAGACAGACCAGTTAGAGTGTTGAGATGGCACCACACAGACCAGTTAGTGTGTTGAGATGGCACCACACAGACCAGTTAGAGTGTTGAGATGGCACCAGACAGACCAGTTAGTGTGTTGAGATGGCACCACACAGACCAGTTAGTGTTGAGATGGCACCACACAGACCAGTTAGAGTGTTGAGATGGCACCACACAGACCAGTTAGTGTTGAGATGGCACCAGACAGACCAGTTAGTGTTGAGATGGCACCACACAGACCAGTTAGAGTGTTGAGATGGCACCACACAGACCAGTTAGAGTGTTGAGATGGCACCACACAGACCAGTTAGTGTTGAGATGGCACCACACAGACCAGTTAGTGTTGAGATGGCACCAGACAGACCAGTTAGTGTTGAGATGGCACCAGACAGACCAGTTAGTGTTGAGATGGCACCACACAGACCAGTTAGTGTTGAGATGGCACCAGACAGACCAGTTAGAGTGTTGAGATGGCACCAGACAGACCAGTTAGTGTTGAGATGGCACCACACAGACCAGTTAGTGTTGAGATGGCACCAGACAGACCAGTTAGTGTTGAGATGGCACCAGACAGACCAGTTAGTGTTGAGATGGCACCAGACAGACCAGTTAGTGTTGAGATGGCACCAGACAGACCAGTTAGTGTTGAGATGGCACCAGACAGACCAGTGTTGAGATGGCACCAGACAGACCAGTTAGTGTTGAGATGGCACCACACAGACCAGTTAGTGTTAGTGTTGAGATGGCACCACACAGACCAGTTAGTGTTGAGATGGCACCACACAGACCAGTTAGTGTTGAGATGGCACCAGACAGACCAGTTAGTGTTGAGATGGCACCAGACAGACCAGTTAGAGTTGTTGAGATGGCACCAGACAGACCAGTTAGTGTTGAGATGGCACCACACAGACCAGTTAGTGTTGAGATGGCACCAGACAGACCAGTTAGTGTTGAGATGGCAGTGTTGAGATGGCACCACAGACCAGTTAGAGTGTTGAGATGGCACCACACAGACCAGTGTTGAGTGTTGAGATGGCACCAGACAGACCAGTTGGCACCACACAGTCCAGTTAGTGTTGAGATGGCACCAAACAGACCAGTTAGTGTTGAGATGGCACCACACAGACCAGTTAGTGTTGAGATGGCACCAGACAGACCAGTTAGTGTGAGATGGCACCACACAGACCAGTTAGTGTTGAGATGGCACCACACAGACCAGTTAGTGTTGAGATGGCACCACACAGACCAGTTAGTGTTGAGATGGCACCAGACAGACCAGTTAGTGTTGAGATGGCACCAGACAGACCAGTTAGTGTTGAGATGGCACCAGACAGACCAGTTAGAGTGTTGAGATGGCACCACACACCATGGACAGACCAGTTAGTGTTGAGATGGCACCACACAGACCAGTTAGTGTTGAGATGGCACCAGACAGACCACCTGAGTGGCACCAGACAGACCAGTGTTGAGATGGCACCACACAGACCAGTTAGAGTGTTGAGATGGCACCACACAGACCAGTTAGTGTTGAGATGGCACCACACAGACCAGTTAGTGTTGAGATGGCACCACACAGACCAGTTAGTGTTGAGATGGCACCACAGACCAGACCAGTTAGTGTTGAGATGGCACCACACAGACCAGTTAGAGTGTTGAGATGGCACCACACAGAGTGTTGAGATGGCACCAGTTAGAGTGTTGAGATGGCACCACACAGACCAGTTAGACCAGTGTTGAGATGGCACCACACAGACCCAGTGAGATGGCACCACACAGCCCCAGTTAGAGTGTTGAGATGGCACCAGACAGACCAGTTAGTGTTGAGATGGCACCAGACAGACCAGTTAGTGTTGAGATGGCACCACACAGACCAGTTAGTGTTGAGATGGCACCACACAGACCAGTTAGAGTGTTGAGATGGCACCAAACAGACCAGTTAGTGTGTTGAGATGGCACCACACAGACCAGTTAGTGTGTTGAGATGGCACCACACAGACCAGTTAGAGTGTTGAGATGGCACCAGACAGACCAGTTAGTGTTGAGATGGCACCACACAGACCAGTTAGTGTTGAGATGGCACCAGACAGACCAGTTAGTGTGTTGAGATGGCACCACACAGACCAGTTAGAGTGTTGAGATGGCACCAGACAGACCAGTTAGAGTGTTGAGATGGCACCACACAGACCAGCACCACACAGACCAGTTGTTGAGATGACACCACACAGACCAGTTAGTGTTGAGATGGCACCACACAGACCAGTTAGTGTTGAGATGGCACCACACAGACCAGTTAGTGTTGAGATGGCACCAGACAGACCAGTTAGAGTGTTGAGATGGCACCACACAGACCAGTTAGTGTTGAGATGGCACCACACAGACCAGTTAGTGTTGAGATGGCACCAGACAGACCAGTTAGAGTGTTGAGATGGCACCACACAGACCAGTTAGTGTTGAGATGGCACCACACAGACCAGTTAGTGTTGAGATGGCACCAGACAGACCAGTTAGAGTGTTGAGATGGCACCACACAGACCAGTTAGTGTTGAGATGGCACCACACAGACCAGTTAGTGTGTTGAGATGGCACCACACAGACCAGTTAGTGTTGAGATGGCACCACACAGACCAGTTAGTGTTGAGATGGCACCACACAGACCAGTTAGTGTGTTGAGATGGCACCACACAGACCAGTTAGAGTGTTGAGATGACACCACACAGACCAGTTAGTGTTGAGATGGCACCACACAGACCAGTTAGTGTTGAGATGGCACCACACAGACCAGTTAGTGTTGAGATGGCACCAGACAGACCAGTTAGATGACAGACCAGTTAGTGTTAGAGTGGATGGCACCACACACCAGAGTGTTGAGATGGCACCACACAGACCAGTTAGTGTTGAGATGGCACCACACAGACCAGTTAGTGTTGAGATGGCACCACACAGACCAGTTAGAGTGTTGAGATGGCACCACACAGACCAGTTAGTGTGTTGAGATGGCACCACACAGACCAGTTAGTGTTGAGATGGCACCACACAGACCAGTTAGTGTTGAGATGGCACCACACAGACCAGTTAGAGTTGAGATGGCACCAGACAGACCAGTTAGAGTGTTTGGCTTCACAGACCAGTTAGTTGAGATGGCACCACACAGACCAGTTAGTGTTGAGATGGCACCAACAGACCAGTTAGTGTTGAGATGGCACCACACAGACCAGTTAGTGTGTTGAGATGGCACCACACAGACCAGTTAGTGTTGAGATGGCACCAGACAGACCAGTTAGAGTGTTGAGATGGCACCACCAGACCAGTTAGTGTTGAGATGGCACCACACAGACCAGTTAGGTTGAGATGGCACCACACAGACCAGTGAGTGTTGAGATGGCACACAGACCAGTCAGAGTGTGTTGAGATGGCACCACCACACAGACCAGTTAGTTTGAGATGGACACCACACAGACCATTTCATAGTGGCACCAAAACCTGTTGAGATGGCACCTAATTCAGTTAGTGTAGATGGGACAGACCAGTTAGAGTGTGAGATATCACAGACCATAGATGGCACTACTCATGTCAGTTACAGTTTAGATGGCACCAGACAGACCTCCAGGAAGTGCCAGTTTTTGGCACCAAACAGACCTTGTTCCACATGTTGTTGTGTTGAGAGCCTGAATCATGAATGTGAGATAAAATATTTGAGAAAACAAACCATCTGAGATGGCACACAGAATAATTTCACAGACCAGTTAGTGTTGAGATGCACCAAAGACCAGTTAGTTTTTGAGATGGCACCACACAGACCAGTTAGTTTAGCAGACCAATGTATGGCACCACACAGACCAGTTGAGTGTTGAGATGGCACCACACAGACCAATAGTCTTGAGATGGCACCAGACAGACCAGTTAGTGTTGAGATGGCACCACACAGACCAGTGAGTTAATGGCACCACACAGACCATGTTGAGATGGCAACACAGACCAGTTTGTGTTGAGATGGATTACAGCAGTTGGTTGAGTCAGACCAGTTAGTGGTGAGATCACCAACAGACCAGTTAGTGTTGAGATGGGACAGTCTTTCTGAGATGTGCACCACACAGACCAGTTAGTGATTACAGCTGAGATGAGTCACCTACAGACCAGTTACAGCTGTGAGTCTTTCTGGCACTCTAAGAGTGACCATTACAGCTGTGAGTCTTTCTGAGATGGCTCACACAGACCAGTGATTACAGATGGCACCACACAGACCTTTCTGTTGAGATGGTACAGCCTCTAAGAGTGATTCCAGCTTAGAGTCTTTCTGGGTTAAGTCTCACACAGACCAGTGATTCCAGCTTAAACACCACAGAGTCTTTCTGGGTGCACCAGTCAGACCAGTTAAGTGTTGAGATGCACCACACAGCTGTTGAGTCTTTCTGGGTGAGTCTCTACCAGAGTGATGGCACCAGACAGACCAGTTAGAGTGTGAGTCTTTCTGAGATGGTAAGTCTCTAAGAGTGATTCCAGACCTGGGAGTCTTTTCTGGGTAAGTCTCTAAGAGTGATTACAGCTGTGGAGTCTTTCAGACAGACCAGTTAGAGTCTCTAAGAGTGATACCAGCTGTTGAGTGGCACCAGACAGACCAGTTTCTGGGTGAGATCTCTACACAGTGATTACAGCTGTGAGTCTTTCAGTTGGGTGAAGTCTCCACACAGTGATTACAGCTGATGAGTCTTTCTGAGGGCAACACAGACCAGTAAGAGTGATTCCAGCTGTTGAGTCTTTCTGGGTACAGTCTCTAAGAGTGATTCCAGCTGAGAGTCTTTCTGAGATGGAGTCTTAGTGTGATTCCAGCTGTGAGTCTTTCTGGGTGAGTCTCTAAGAGTGATTCCAGCTGTGAGTCTTTCTGGGCAAGTCCAGTAAGTGTGATTCCAGCTGTGAGTCTTTCTGTGGTGAGTCTCTAAGACCAGTGATACCAGCTGAGAATCTTTCTGGGTAAGTCTCTAAGAGTGATTACAGCTGTGAGTCTTTCTGAACCAGGTCACAGAAAGTCTCTAAAGAGTGATTCCAGCTGTGAGTCTTTCTGGGTAAGTCTCTAAGAGTGATTCCAGCATTTGAGTCTTTCTGGGTGAGTCTAGATGGGAGAACTAAGAGTGATACCAGCTGAGAGTCTTTCTGGGTAAGTCTCTTGTTAAGTTGTTGATTACAGCTGTGAGTCTTTTTGGGTAAGTCTCTACACACAATAATTTACAGCTGTGAGTCTTTCTGGAAAATGTAAGTCTTATCTAAGAGTGATTCCAGCTGTGAGTTTTCTGGTTAAGTCTCTAAGAGTGATTCCAGCTGGGAGTCTTTCTGGGTGAGTCTCTAAGAGTGATTCCAGCTGGGAGTCTTTCTGGGTAAGTCTCTAAGAGTGATTACCAGCTGGGAGTCTTTCTGGGTAAGTCTCTAAGAGTGATTACAGCTGTGAGTCTTTCTGGGTAAGTCTCTAAGAGTGATTACAGCTGTGAGTCTTTCTGGGTAAGTCTCTAAGAGTGATTACAGCTGTGAGTCTTTCTGGGTAAGCCTCTAAGAGTGATTCCAGCTATGAGTCTTTCTGGGTAAGTCTCTAAGAGTGATTCCAGCTGAGAGTCTTTCTGGGTGAGTCTCTAAGAGTGATTCCAGCTGTGAGTCTTTCTGGGTGAGTCTCTAAGAGTGATTCCAGCTGTGAGTCTTTCTGGGTAAGTCTCTAAGAGTGATTCCAGCTGGGAGTCTTTCTGGGTAAGTCTCTAAGAGTGATTACAGCTGGGAGTCTTTCTGGGTAAGTCTCTAAGAGTGATACCAGCTGTGAGTCTTTCTGGGTAAGTCTCTAAGAGTGATTCCAGCTGTGAGTCTTTCTGGGTAAGTCTCTAAGAGTGATTACAGCTGTGAGTCTTTCTGGGTAAGCCTCTAAGAGTGATTCCAGCTGTGAGTCTTTCTGGGTAAGTCTCTAAGAGTGATTCCAGCTGAGAGTCTTTCTGGGTGAGTCTCTAAGAGTGATTCCAGCTATGAGTCTTTCTGGGTAAGTCTCTAAGAGTGATTCCAGCTGTGAGTCTTTCTGGGTGAGTCTCTAAGAGTGATTCCAGCTGTGAGTCTTTCTGGGTGAGTCTCTAAGAGTGATTCCAGCTGTGAGTCTTTCTGGGTAAGTCTCTAAGAGTGATTCCAGCTGGGAGTCTTTCTGGGTAAGTCTCTAAGAGTGATTCCAGCTGGGAGTCTTTCTGGGTAAGTCTCTAAGAGTGATTCCAGCTGTGAGTCTTTCTGGGTAAGTCTCTAAGAGTGATTCCAGCTGATGAGTCTTTCTGGGTAAGTCTCTAAGAGTGATTCCAGCTGAGAGTCTTTCTGGGTGAGTCTCTAAGAGTGATTCCAGCTGTGAGTCTTTCTGGGTAAGTCTCTAAGAGTGATTCCAGCTGTGAGTCTTTCTGGGTAAGTCTCTAAGAGTGATTCCAGCTGGGAGTCTTTCTGGGTAAGTCTCTAAGAGTGATTACAGCTGGGAGTCTTTCTGGGTAAGTCTCTAAGAGTGATACCAGCTGTGAGTCTTTCTGGGTAAGTCTCTAAGAGTGATTACAGCTGTGAGTCTTTCTGGGTGAGTCTCTAAGAGTGATTACAGCTGTGAGTCTTTCTAAGAGTGATTAAGTGAGTCTTTCCTCTAAGAGTGATTCCAGCTGTGAGTCTTTCTGGGTAAGTCTCTAAGAGTGATTCCAGCTGAGAGTCTTTCTGGGTGAGTCTCTAATAGTGATTCCAGCTGTGAGTCTTTCTGGGTGAGTCTCTAAGAGTGATTCCAGCTGTGAGTCTTTCTGGGTAAGTCTCTAAGAGTGATTCCAGCTGAGAGTCTTTCTGGGTGAGTCTCTAAGAGTGATTCCAGCTGTGAGTCTTTCTGGGTGAGTCTCTAAGAGTGATTCCAGCTGTGAGTCTTTCTGGGTAAGTCTCTAAGAGTGATTCCAGCTGGGAGTCTTTCTGGGTAAGTCTCTAAGAGCGATTACAGCTGTGAGTCTTTCTGGGTAAGTCTCTAAGAGTGATTCCAGCTGTGAGTCTTTCTGGGTGAGTCTCTAAGAGTGATTCCAGCTGTGAGTCTTTCTGGGTGAGTCTCTAAGAGTGATTCCAGCTGAGAGTCTTTCTGGGTAAGTCTCTAAGAGTGATTCCAGCTGTGAGTCTTTCTGGGTGAGTCTCTAAGAGTGATTCCAGCTGTGAGTCTTTCTGGGTAAGTCTCTAAGAGTGATTCCAGCTGTGAGTCTTTCTGGGTAAGTCTCTAAGAGTGATTCCAGCTGTGAGTCTTTCTGGGTAAGTCTCTAAGAGTGATTACAGCTGTGAGTCTTTCTGGGTAAGTCTCTAAGAGTGATTCCAGCTGTGAGTCTTTCTGGGTAAGTCTCTAAGAGTGATTACAGCTGTGAGTCTTTCTGGGTAAGTCTCTAAGAGTGATTCCAGCTGAGAGTCTTTCTGGGTGAGTCTCTAAGAGTGATTACAGCTGTGAGTCTAAGAGTGATTCTGGGTAAGTCTCTAAGTGATTACAGCTGGGAGTCTTTCTGGGTAAGTCTCTAAGAGTGATTACCAGCTGTGAGTCTTTCTGGGTAAGTCTCTAAGTGATTACAGCTGTGAGTCTTTCTGGGTGAGTCTCTAAGAGTGATTACAGCTGTGAGTCTTTCTGGGTAAGTCTCTAAGAGTGATTCCAGCTGTGAGTCTTTCTGGGTAAGTCTCTAAGAGTGATTCCAGCTGGGAGTCTTTCTGGGTAAGTCTCTAAGAGTGATTCCAGCTGTGAGTCTTTCTGGGTAAGTCTCTAAGAGTGATTACAGCTGTGAGTCTTTCTGGGTAAGTCTCTAAGAGTGATTCCAGCTGAGAGTCTTTCTGGGTAAGTCTCTAAGAGTGATTACAGCTGGGAGTCTTTCTGGGTAAGTCTCTAAGAGTGATTCCAGCTGTGAGTCTTTCTGGGTAAGTCTCTAAGAGTGATTACAGCTGTAAGTCTTTCTGGAGTGTAAGTCTCTAAGAGTGATTCCAGCTGTGAGTCTTTCTGGGTGAGTCTCTAAGAGTGATTCCAGCTGTGAGTCTTTCTGGGTAAGTCTCTAAGAGTGATTCCAGCTGAGAGTCTTTCTGGGTGAGTCTCTAAGAGTGATTCCAGCTGTGAGTCTTTCTGGGTGAGTCTCTAAGAGTGATTCCAGCTGTGAGTCTTTCTGGGTAAGTCTCTAAGAGTGATTCCAGCTGGGAGTCTTTCTGGGTAAGTCTCTAAGAGTGATTACCAGCTGAAAGTCTTTCTGGGTAAGTCTCTAAGAGTGATTACAGCTGTGAGTCTTTCTGGGTAAGTCTCTAAGAGTGATTACAGCTGTGAGTCTTTCTGGGTAAGTCTCTAAGAGTGATTCCAGCTGAGAGTCTTTCTGGGTAAGTCTCTAAGAGTGATACCAGCTGGGAGTCTTTCTGGGTAAGTCTCTAAGAGCGATTACAGCTGTGAGTCTTTCTGGGTAAGTCTCTAAGAGCGATTACAGCTGTGAGTCTTTCTGGGTAAGTCTCTAAGAGTGATTCCAGCTGTGAGTCTTTCTGGGTGAGTCTCTAAGAGTGATTCCAGCTGTGAGTCTTTCTGGGTGAGTCTCTAAGAGTGATTACAGCTGTGAGTCTTTCTGGGTAAGTCTCTAAGAGCGATTACAGCTGTGAGTCTTTCTGGGTGAGTCTCTAAGAGCGATTACAGCTGTGAGTCTTTCTGGGTAAGTCTCTAAGAGTGATTCCAGCTGTGAGTCTTTCTGGGTAAGTCTCTAAGAGTGATTCCAGCTGGGAGTCTTTCTGGGTAAGTCTCTAAGAGTGATTCCAGCTGGGAGTCTTTCTGGGTAAGTCTCTAAGAGTGATTCCAGCTGGGAGTCTTCCTGGGTAAGTCTCTAAGAGTGATTACAGCTGTGAGTCTTTCTGGGTAAGTCTCTAAGAGTGATTCCAGCTGGGAGTCTTTCTGGGTAAGTCTCTAAGAGTGATTACAGCTGGGAGTCTTTCTGGGTAAGTCTCTAAGAGTGATACCAGCTGTGAGTCTTTCTGGGTAAGTCTCTAAGAGTGATTACAGCTGTGAGTCTTTCTGGGTGAGTCTCTAAGAGTGATTACAGCTGTGAGTCTTTCTGGGTAAGTCTCTAAGAGTGATTCCAGCTGTGAGTCTTTCTGGGTAAGTCTCTAAGAGTGATTCCAGCTGTGAGTTTTCTGGGTAAGTCTCTAAGAGTGATTCCAGCTGTGAGTCTTTCTGGGTGAGTCTCTAAGAGTGATTACAGCTGTGAGTCTTTCTGGGTAAGTCTCTAAGAGTGATTCCAGCTGTGAGTCTTTCTGGGTGAGTCTCTAAGAGTGATTCCAGCTGGGAGTCTTTCTGGGTAAGTCTCTAAGAGTGATTCCAGCTGTGAGTCTTTCTGGGTAAGTCTCTAAGAGTGATTCCAGCTGGGAGTCTTTCTGGGTAAGTCTCTAAGAGTGATTACAGCTGTGAGTCTTTCTGGGTAAGTCTCTAAGAGTGATTCCAGCTGAGAGTCTTTCTGGGTGAGTCTCTAAGAGTGATTCCAGCTGTGAGTCTTTCTGGGTAAGTCTCTAAGAGTGATTCCAGCTGTGAGTCTTTCTGGGTAAGTCTCTAAGAGTGATTACAGCTGTGAGTCTTTCTGGGTGAGTCTCTAAGAGTGATTACAGCTGTGAGTCTTTCTGGGTAAGTCTCTAAGAGTGATTCCAGCTGCTGAGTCTTTCTGGGTGAGTCTCTAAGAGTGATTCCAGCTGTGAGTCTTTCTGGGTGAGTCTCTAAGAGTGATTCCAGCTGTGAGTCTTTCTGGGTAAGTCTCTAAGAATGATTCCAGCTGTGAGTCTTTCTGGGTGAGTCTCTAAGAGTGATACCAGCTGAGAATCTTTCTGGGTAAGTCTCTAAGAGTGATTACAGCTGTGAGTCTTTCTGGGTAAGTCTCTAAGAGTGATTCCAGCTGTGAGTCTTTCTGGGTAAGTCTCTAAGAGTGATTCCAGCTGTGAGTCTTTCTGGGTGAGTCTCTAAGAGTGATTCCAGCTGTGAGTCTTTCTGGGTAAGTCTCTAAGAGTGATTCCAGCTGTGAGTCTTTCTGGGTGAGTCTCTAAGAGTGATACAAGCTGAGAATCTTTCTGGGTAAGTCTCTAAGAGTGATTACAGCTGTGAGTCTTTCTGGGTAAGTCTCTAAGAGTGATTCCAGCTGTGAGTCTTTCTGGGTAAGTCTCTAAGAGTGATTCCAGCTGTGAGTCTTTCTGGGTGAGTCTCTAAGAGTGATACCAGCTGAGAGTCTTTCTGGGTAAGTCTCTAAGAGTGATTACAGCTGTGAGTCTTTCTGGGTAAGTCTCTAAGAGTGATTACAGCTGAGAGTCTTTCTGGGTAAGCCTCTAAGAGCTTTGCAAACCTGGATTGTATAATATTTGCACCTTGCTCTTTTTAAAATTCTTCAAGCTCTGTCAAGCTGTTTATTGATTATTGCTAGACAGACATTTTCAAGTTCTGCCATAGATTTTTCAAAACGATTTGAGTCAAACTGTTACTGGGCCACTAAGAAACATTCAATGTCGTCTTGGTAACTCCAGTGTAGATTTGGCCTTGTGTTTTAGGTTATTGTTCTGCTGAAAGGTGAATTAATTTCCCAGTGTCTGTTGGAAAGCAGACTGAACCAGGATTTCCTCTAGGGCTTTGCCTGTGCTTAGTTCAATTCCTTTTGATTTGATTCTAAAAAAATACCACCTAGTCCTTGCCGATGACAAGCCCACCCATAACATGATGAAGACACCACCATGCTTGAAATAATGAATAGTGGTACTCAGTGATGTGTTGTGTTTGCCCCAAACATAACGCTTTGCATTCAGGGCATAAATGTAAATTATTTTTGCAGTTTAATTTTAGTGCTTTATTGCAAACAGGATGTTTTGGAATATTTTTTTTGTTATTTTTTTCAATATTTGTGCAAATATTGAAATCACAAACGGGTATTTAGAGATTTTTTTTACCTGTTTTTTCTATTCCTAAACTTAACCCCCCAAGACAATGTGTTGTAAAACGTTGGTACCCAGCTCTCCCTCCACTACCAACCAGGGTTGGTACCCTGCCAGGGTCCAAGACAATGTGCTGTAGGATGTTGTTACCCAGCCAGGGTCCAAAACAAGGTGCTGTAGGACGTTGGTACCCAGCCAGGGTCCAAGACAATGTCCTGTAGGACCCTGTTACCCAGCCAGGGTCCAAGACAATGTGCTGTAGGACGTTGGTACCCAGTCAGGGTCCAAGACAATGTTCTGTAGGATGTTCTTACCAAGCCAGGGTCCAAAACAATGTGCTGTAGGACCCTGTTACCCAGCCAGGGTCCAAGACAATGGTCTATAGGACGTTGTTACCTAGCCAGGGTCCAAGACAATGTTCTGTAGGACGTTGTTACCTAGCCAGGGTCCAAGACAGCCAAGCGCTCATGATTCTCTCTCTCTCCTCAATAAATGAATTTTAATTGGATGATAATTGTGCACCTTACTTCACAATTGAAGTAAAATTATGCCTAAGTGAATGATAAGGAGGGCAAAGAGGTTGATTTAATTTAGAAAGACAATAGTGTTAGGATGAGTTGGTATTATGTCTATTTATCAGCAGCAAATCACTTGAGGGTTGATACTTATCTCTCATACTTTATAAAAAAGAAGCTGTTTACAGGGAAAAGTTTAATTACTGTAAATCTATTACTAATCAAATGTATTGTAAGGGAAAAAATAAAAACATGCTGTGTGTTGCTGTAGGCCTTTAGAATAATGCAAAAAAATATCCTTGACTCTATCCATCCTGATGAGCTGGAAACAAACGATGCCTGTCTGCCTGTACAGTCAGCCCATTGAAACTACACCTACACTATACCAAAACTGATTTCACACCTAAGATTTAGCCTGTAGACAATGTTACATTGACAGTAATCTGATTAGTAACAACATCAGTTGTCAAATTGTCCACAAAGTCATGTGTAAGCATCTTGCAAGTGACAAATGCAGGGGAAGGAGCATCACCTTATCAAATCCTCGTTCGGAGTCACATGTAGGTGAAACGTTGTGATTTCTATATAGTATCAGAAAGAGCAGATTCTGCAGTTTATATGAGATGTACCTTTGTCAAATAACTGGAAATAATTTAACTTTTTCCCAAAATATCTGTGCTGTCCCTTATATTCAGCACACGACCACTCATGCGGCAGCATTGCTTTGGCTACTAAGCAACAACTAGTAACATAATAAACTATAAAGGTAAATATGCTATTTATTTATGCAATTCATCCATTTACAATTGTGACCAACCAGCTCGATTCGTTCTTACGTAGAAACATTTGAAATAATGTTTTTTACATTGGATAAAAGTAGAGCTTCAGAGCTACAAAATTGTATATCATACACTACAGTTGAGAAAAAATGGGAAAGTTATTCTACTTTGAAAGTTGATAAACTTGTAACCCCAGTTTTGAGAAAATGGCCTTTGACTATTTTTGGTACACCTACTGAAGCTCTTCTTTGTCTACACCCATTTAGCATCATTCACACCCCATCTCTTGAAGGGTAGATCCGAGCGCTCTAGCTAAACAACAGCAGTCAAGCAACCAAGCTAACTGGCTAACGTTGGCTAGCTTGCTAGCTACTTCCTGACACAAATGAGAGATCAGCTCACTGACCCTAGCATAAATGGTTAGGCTGTTTTCATGTTATCCAGAGCGTTGGTGACTGTAACTGTGCTGTTGGCAACAATTTAATTAAGCTTTTTTGGCAACATTTACTGACACCGGCCGTATTCAACGTGTGTTGAGCGTTCGTGAATGAATCAGTTATTCTGCGCTCTGGCACACTCAGATGAGAGTGCACTGAAATCGGAGTAGATAGACAAAGTGAAATGACCAGCTACGTCTATCAACAGCTGTCTCAGTGACAACATGAACATTCTATTGAATTGGATACTTGCATAGTGGAGTCTATTGTTAAGACATGTAGCTAGCTAGCTAAGCAATGAACCATAATCCCAATTCATAACGTTACTAACCTGCATGAATCTGCAGGTAGCTAACCAACCAGGTTCAAATGGTAGCTAGTTAGCTAACATTAGGCTATAACTAGCAATGCAAATGGCTCTGAGATACGAATAATATTACTATATAGATCATACACCTAACATTAGCTAGCGAGCCAGCCAGCTAACTTTACCTAGATAGCTAACAGTACACTAAATTGAAATGAAAACGATTTTCTGACCAAATTAGAAACGTGTAATATCTGAAAATGTAGCTAGCTAGACTATTTTACACATATACATGGATGAAAGCTTCTCTCTCTGTCACTGATGCCACTGATGCCCTTAATTTGGAGATGTAAACTGGAGACAGGTGTTTTCTCCATCTCCTTAGCTATCATACTCCATTTCCACTGATTTAAAAACTCGATCCTCCAGAAAGTGGAAAGCAAGACACAGTTCTACTGTGCGATATATATACATTTAAAAATAGCTGCGTTAAACAAGAGTACCTAGTCCATAATCTGACCAGCTCAAATAGACAGAAACATGGCAGAACAATCCAAACTCATCTCTCGGCATGTCCAGCCCACTCATTATCTCAGCCAATCATGACTAACTGGAAGGTTCCTGTCTTTTTCTGTGGCTAAACCAACTAGGAATTTAAAAATTATTTACAGATAACGTTTGTTATTAAAATTAAGTTCACATGTTCCAGACGGTATTTTTTAAGTTTACGTTCAAATCCTGTGAAGTAGTTATGAGCGACATACGCCTAGTTTCCTGAAACGAGTCACAAATATTCTGGTGCTTTTGTTTAGGAATACAGAAAATAATTTCACCTGTGACCTGGCAGGTTATATTATTCTCTTTCACGTTTGTACTTTGTCAAAAGAAGCTGCAACTGCAAATTACTATTACTAATCTACAAGTAAAGTTGATCAAATGGAATCAAACTCTTTATTAAGGGAATCAAAAATAGGCCTGCGTTTTTTTCTAAGACTTTGTAGAATTATAAAAAACAAACATATCCTTGACTCTGTCACGCAAATCCGAACAGGTGAACAGAGCAGACTCAGACGATGAGACAGGGATGAGGTAACCATGGTATTTCTGAAACACAGGAGGAAGATGGGGTGCAGACCAGGGGAAGCTCGGCTGGGTTGCAGGAAGCCTGGTGCTGAGGCTTGAGCAAGGGGAGTTGGTATATTTGTGTTTATTATGGATCCCCATTAGCTGCTGCCAAAGCAGGAGCTACTCTTCCTGGGGTCCAGCAAAATTAAGGCAGTTTATACAATTTTAAAAACATTACATAACATTCACAGATTTCACAACACACTGTGTGCCCTCAGGCCCCTACTCCACCACTACCACAGTTCCACAGTATTAAATCCATGTGTATGTTCTCTGTGTGTGTGTGTGTGTGTGTGTGTGTGTGTGTGTGTGTGTGTGTGTGTGTGTGTGTGTGTGTGTGTGTGTGTGTGTGTGTGTGTGTGTGTGTGTGTGTGTGTGTGTGTGTGTGTGTGTGTGTGTGTGTGTATAGTGTGTATGCGTGTGTCTGTACTAATGCTTGTGTTGCTTCTCAGTCCCTGCTGTTCCATAAGGTGTTTTTAATCTGTTTTTTAAATCTAATTCTAATGCTGCATCAGTTACCTGATGTGGGAGTTACATGTAGTCATGGCTCTATGTAGTACTGTGGAATAGAGTTCCATGTCATGGCTCTATGTAGTACTGTGGAATTGAGTTCCATGTAGTCATGGCTCTATGTAGTACTGTGGAATAGAGTTCCATGTAGTCATGGCTCTATGTAGTACTGTGGAATAGAGTTCCATGTAGTCATGGCTCTATGTAGTACTGTGGAATAGAGTTCCATGTAGTCATGGCTCTATGTAGTACTGTGGAATAGAGTTCCATGTAGTCATGGCTCTATGTACTGTGGAATAGAGTTCCATGTAGTCATGGCCTACTGTGGAATAGAGTTCCATGTAGTCATGGCTCTATGTAGTACTGGAGTTCCATGTAGTCATGGCTCTATGTAGTACTGTGGAATAGAGTTCCATGTAGTCATGGCTCTATGTAGTACTGTGGAATAGAGTTCCATGGTCATGTCTTGTAGTACTGTGGAATAGAGTTCCATGTAGTCATGGCTCTATGTAGTACTGTGGAATAGAGTTCCATGTAGTCATGGCTCTTTAGTACTGTGTGCCTCCCATAGCCTGTTCTGGACTTGGGGACTGTGAAGAGACCTCTTGTGGCCATTGGTGTCCGAGCTGTATGCCAGTAGTTTAGACAGACAGCTTGGTGCCTTCAGCATGTCAATACCTCTCATAAACAAAAGTATTGATGAAGTCAATCTCCCCTCTACTTTCAGACAGGAGAGATAGACAGGCATATTATTAACGTTAGCCCTCTCTGTGTACATCCAAGGACCAGCTTCTGAGCCAATTGCAATTTTTTGTCCTTTTTTGTGGCATCTGACCACACGACTGAACAGTAGTCCAGGTGTGACAAAACTAGGACCTGTAGGACCTGCCTTGTTGATAGTGTGGTTAAGAAGATAGAAACTAGGGCCTGTAGGATCTGCCTTGTTGATATTGTTGTTAAGAATGTAGAAACTAGGGCCTGTAGGACCTGCCTTGTTGATAGTGTTGTTAAGAAGGCAGAGACTAGGGCCTGTAGGACCTGCCTTGTTGATAGTGTTGTTAAGAAGGTAGAAACTAGGGCCTGTAGGACCTGCCTTGTTGATAGTGTTGTTAAGAAGGCAGAAACTAGGGCCTGCAGGAGGACCTGCCTTGTTGATAGTTGTTAAGAAGGCAGAGACTAGGGCCTGTAGGACCTGCCTTGTTGATGGTGTTGTTAAGAAGGCAGAAACTAGGGCCTGTAGGACCTGCCTTGTTGATAGTGTTGTTAAGAAGGCAGAGATTAGGGCCTGTAGGACCTGCCTTGTTGATGGTGTTGTTAAGAAGGCAGCGCATCTTTTTATTATAGACATACTTCTCCCCATCTTAGCTACTGTTGCATCAATATGTTTTGACCATGACAATTTACAATCCAGGGTTACTCCAAGCAGTTTAGTCATCGCAACTTGCTCAATTTCCACGTTATTTATTATAAGATTTAGTTGAGGTTTAGGGTTATAGTTTTCTTTGCCACCCATTCTGAAACTAAGGTATTTGTTAGGTATTTGTTATGTGTTGCAGTCATTTCAGTCGCTGTGGTATCTGATGTGTATAGTGTTGAGTCATCAGCATACATAGACACTCTGGCTTCACTCAAAGGCAGTGGCATGTCGTTAGTAAAAAAAAAAAAAAAAAAGCAAAGGGCCAAAACAGCTACCCTGGGGAATTCCTGATTCTAATTGGATTATATTGGAGAGGCTTCCATTAAAGAACACCCTCTGTGCTCTGTTAGACACGTTACTCTTTATCCACATTATAGCAGGGCAAGTACAGCCATAACAACTACCTTTTTACCAGCAGCAGACTATGATCGATAATGTCAAAAGCTGCACTGAAGTCTAACAAAGCAGCCGCCACAATAATTGTATCATCCATTTCTCTCAGCAAATCATGAGTCATTTTTGTAAGTGTTGTGCTTGTTGAATGTCCTTCCCTACAAGCATGCTGTAATTCTGTTGTCAATTTGTTTACTGTAAAATAGCATTGTATCTGGTCAAACACCATTTTTTCCAGAAGCTTATTAAGGGTTGATAACAGGCTTATTGGTCGGCTATTTGAGCCAGTAAAGGGGGCTTTACTATTCTTGGGTAGCAGAATGACTTTAGCTTCCCTCCAGGCCTGAGGGCACATGCTCTCTAGTAGGCTTAGATTGAAGATGTGGCAAATAGGAGTGGCAATATGGTCTGCTATTATCCTCAGTAATTTTCCATCCAGATTGTCAGACCCTGGTGGCTTGTCATTGTTGACAACAATAATTTTTTCACCTCTTCCACACTGACTTTACGGAATTCAAAAGTACAATTCTTGTCTTTCATAATTTGGTCCGATATACTTGGATGTGTAGTGTCAGCGTTTGTTGCAGGCATGTCATCCCTTTTTGGGATAAGTTTGCTGCAGGCATGTCATCCTTTTTGGGATATTCAAGTTTGCTTATCTTGCCAATTAAAAAGCTGGTCTTGGATCATTATTAAGGGATTAATTGAGTTTGCAATATCAGTGGGCTTTGTGATAAATGAGCCATCTGATTCAATGAATGAAGGAAGCAAGTTGGCTTTTTTCCCTAAATTTTCCTTTAAGGATCATTTACCAGTCAATGGTAGGGATTAATTGAGCTGGTCCTGGATCATTTACCAGCCAATGGAAGGGATTAACTGAGCTGGTCTTGGATCATTTACCAGTCAATGGAAGGGATTAACTGAGCTGGTCTTGGATCATTTACCAGTCAATGGAAGGGATTAACTGAGCTGGTCTTGGATCATTTACCAGTCAATGGAAGGGATTAACTGAGCTGGTCTTGGATCATTTACCAGTCAATGGAAGGGATTAACTGAGCTGGTCTTGGATCATTTACCAGTCAATGGAAGGGATTAACTAAAATGGTCTTGGATCATTTACCAGTCAATGAGGTAGGGATTAACTGAGCTGGTCTTGGATCATTTACCCTTGGATCATTTACCAGTCAATGGAAGGGATTAACTAATCTGGTCCTGGATCATTTACCAGTCAATGGAAGGGATGAACTAAGCTGGTCTTGGATCATTTACCAGTCAATGGAAGGGATTAACTGATCTGGTCTTGGATCATTTACCAGTCAATGGAAGGGATGAACTGATCTGGTCTTGGATCATTTACCAGTCAATGGAAGGGATTAACTGATCTGGTCTTGGATCATTTACCAGTCAATGGAAGGGATTAACTAAACTGGTCTAGATCATTGTTTCAACGCAGCCTTGAAAGAGTCCAGGAGCCAAGATGATATGGATGGACTCCATCATTCCTGTAGAGTATCTTCTGTCAATGTTATCAATAAAAGTGACTCCAGCAGAGCTACTGTCTTTTAGCCAGATGTGTAATGCCAGCAGTCTGCTGAATCTTTCACACCCAACGACGGTACTGGACCTGAAATTATTGGCCGTTTTTTGTAGTCTTTTAATGCTAAAATCTTTTTTTTTAAATCCATTTTCAAATATTCCGAGCTAGCCCTCCTTATGTCGTTAGACCCCATGGACTACGACAGTGTCAGCTCCCGGCATCTGTGGTAGAACAGTTGGATGCAGCCTTGTTATGTCCTGTTCTCGTGCTCCTCGTTAGCACAGGGTTTTTGCCTTGAGGACCGAGATGTTTCTCACCATAGAGCTGCCTTGATGACAGCTGGTGATTTTGAATGGGCCGGTCTCTCAGGCAGCCTCACGGGCTGGTGAGTCTGGGAGCTCCGAGGATCTGAACCCGAGGTAGAAGCCACCGGAAAGGGAGACAGAACTGATGATGAAGACGCAGGTACCTCCGCATCCAATCTTGATTGGGAAGCCACCAAGGACGAAGGCGCCAGAACCTCTGGATCCAGGGCACCTGGTCTATGTCAGTTCCGTGCTCAACATCTCTATGGAGATCCCCGTTGCCAGAGGACGCCTTCTTTGACTTCCACGGCGAGTAACGTACCTCCATGGCTGGTTGGTTGGGTTGAGATCAGCTCCATTCTCCAGGGAAGGGGGAGACCCCTTCGGGGATGGAACCCTACCTAGCACCGGCCAGTCGGCTGTGGAGAGCTGACACTGCGGCGAAACTTCCACCAGACCAGAGCGGTGTCCGGCTACTGGGGTGGAAGAAAAATAAAAAGTATGTGGGCTTGGATTCCCCAGTTTATGTAGGTTTACTACTTGCTTGCTAAGAGTAGCTACATCATGCCTGTAGACCTCCGCAAGCATTGAAAGTCAGCGCGGTCCACATCGTCCCAGAACAAAGCAAAGTAAACACAGCTCCTGCAACACTGGAAATGTTCAATAGCGGCTTCCATTTGAGACCGGTGAGCCAGCTAGGCTAGCAGGGCTTTCGCATCTCTCCCCCTATACGGAATCTGGCCAGATCCTGGGACAGATAGCAGCGCTCACTGCAATTTTGCCCAACAGAGCCGCATGATTCAAAACAAAATAAAGTATATAAAAACGTATGTCTTTAGTTCAGGTTTCGGCTTTTGACAGAGTTCTACAACAACAAACAGACGTTGCGCTCTGATGACATAAGCAGGTCCGGAGAGGAATCCAAGGGAACAGTGGAGTGGGGTCTAGGACAGAGTAGCAGGGCTGATGAGACATGGGACTGGAGACAGGGGCCAAAGTCAGAGTGGGCAGAACTGTAGCGGAGAGGAAAACAGGCATAACATGAAAACAAGATCTAAGCAGGAACAAAACGACAAAAAAATGCAAACTGGCTGAGCAGAAGTTACGATCTGGCAGCGTGGAAGTGACAGGGCTGAGTATTTGTAGAGGTCTTGATTAAGGAACAGGTTGCAGCTGGTGGGGATCTGCTCTGCCTCCAGCACACCTGTCTCCGCCCACACAATCACACACACAAAGAGGAAGAGGGAGAGAGCACTGGGGGAGTGGCGGCAGGTTAGGGAGACACAGGATGAGAAGTAGCGGGAGTGGCAGCTACAGATGTAACGCTATCTAAACAACATATCTTGACTCTAAACAAATAACTTAATTTATTTGTATTGATATATTTCCACTAATACTTTTTCATGCGATTAATTCTTTCTAATAGTTTCTGCACTATTTATCAAGTGTTGGTGCTTATGTTTGCTGCACCTTGTGGGTTGACATGCATCTAATCCATGTGCTAAAGGTGACGCCCAACAACGTTCTCTAGCAGGTATTGATAGGCTGAAAGGCCAGTCAGTTCTAGTTGAACTGTTTTAAAGTTACCATTGACCTTATGGTGAAATCCCTCCGGTAACTGAGTTAGGAAGGATGCCTGTATCTTTGTAGTGACTGGGTGCAATGATACACCATACCAAGTTTAACTTCACCATGCTCAAGGAGATATTCAATGTCTGCTTTTGTTTTACCCATCTATCAATGAGTGCCCTTCTTTGTGAGGTATTGGAAAACCTCCCTGGTCTTTGTGGTTGAATGTGTGTTTGAAATTCACTGCTCGACTGAGGGACCTAGAGATAATTGTACGCGTGGGGTACAGAGAAGAGGAAGTTATTCACAAATCATGTTAAGCAATATTATTGCACACAGAGTGAGTCCATGCAATATTTTTATGTAACTTGTTTAGCAAATGTTTACTCCTGAACTTATTTACTTTTGCCATAACAAAGGGGTTGACTAGTTATTGACTCAGCATACTTCTATGTTGAAATTATAGGTTAGTATGTGTACAGAGACACAAAATCTCAACTGAATCAAGGGGCTTAAAAGATGGCACTATAGATACATTTAATGCAGGAATCATCAACTAGATTCAACCGGATGGCCGGGGACGGAACATAATTACAAATCATTTGTCAAATCCAAATCAAATTTTATTTGTCACATACACATAGTTAGCAGATGTTAATGCGAGTGTAGCGAAATGCTTGTGCTTCTAGTTCCGACAATGCAGTAATAACCAACCAGTAATCTAACCTAACAATTCCAAAACTACTACCTTAAAAGATGGTAATGATGGTAAAAGATGGTAATGATGTAATGACGGTAAAAGATGGTAATGATGGTAATGATGGTAAAAGATGGTAATGATGGTAAAAGTTGGTAATGATGTAATGACGGTAAAAGATGGTAATGATGGTAAAAGATGGTAATGATGGTAAAGATGGTAATGATAGTAATGATGGTAAAGATGGTAATGATGGTAAAAGATGGTAATGATGTAATGATGGTAGTGATGTAATGATGGTAAAAGATGGTAATGATAGTAAAAGATGGTAATGATGGTAAAAGATGGTAATGATGGTAAAAGATGGTAATGATGGTAAAAGATGGTAATGATGGTAAAAGATGGTAATGATGTAATGACGGTAAAAGATGGTAATGATGGTAAAGATGGTAATGATGGTAAAAGATGGTAATGATGTAATGACGGTAAAAGATGGTAATGATGGTAAAAGATGGTAATGATGGTAAAAGATGGTAATGATGTAATGACGGTAAAAGATGGTAATGATGGTAAAAGATGGTAATGATGGTAAAAGATGGTAATGATGTAATGACGGTAAAAGATGGTAATGATGGTAAAAGATGGTAATGATGGTAAAGATGGTAATGATGGTAAATTAAGTACATTAATTAAAATTAATGTAAATGTGCATATTAAAAGACACATTGCATTGATGTAATTTTGTAAATGTTGCGGTGATATTGTTTCATAAACATGTTGCAATGTATATACTTCAGTATGTTATGTTAAATGGAAAATGTAGGTTTGACGAAGTAATTGCTTAATTAATTGGTGTTAATTGTTCTGAGGGGAGGGGCTAGCCCTACAAAAGGAGCCTCTTTTTCAGTTCCTGGAGAGGCCATTTTGGATTGAGCTGTGAATGGGGCAGCATTGTGTCTAGCTGGCCCATAAGGTATATGTTTGATGGCAGTACTGTGAATGGGGCAGCATTGTGTTTAGCTGGCCCATAAGGTGTATGTTAGACGGCAGCATTGTGTTTAGCTGGCCCATAAGGTCTATGTTAGATGGCAGTACTGTGAATGGGGCAGCATTGTGTTTAGCTGGCCCATAAGGTATATGTTTGATGGCAGTACTGTGAATGGGGCAGCATTGTGTTTAGCTGGCCCATAAGGTATATGTTAGATGGCAGTACTGTGAATGGGGCAGCATTGTGTTTAGCTGGCCCATAAGGTATATGTTAGATGGCAGTACTGTGAATGGGGCAGCATTGTGTCTAGCTGGCCAATAAGGTATATGTTTGATGGCAGTACTGTGAATGGGGCAGCATTGTGTTTAGCTGGCCCATAAGGTATATGTTAGATGGCAGTACTGTGAATGGGGCAGCATTGTGTTTAGCTGGCCCATAAGATCTATGTTAGATGGCAGTACTGTGAATGGGGCAGCATTGTGTTTAGCTGGCCCATAAGGTATATGTTAGATGGCAGTACTGTGAATGGGGCAGCATTGTGTTTAGCTGGCCCATAAGGTATATGTTTGATGGCAGTACTGTGAATGGGGCAGCATTGTGTTTAGCTGGCCCATAAGGTGTATGTTAGATGGCAGCATTGTGTTTAGCTGGCCCATAAGGTGTATGTTAGATGGCAGCATTGTGTTTAGCTGGCCCATAAGGTGTATGTTAGATGGCAGCATTGTGTTTAGCTGTCCCATAAGGTATATGTTAGATGGCAGCATTGTGTTTAGCTGGCCCATAAGGTATATGTTAGATGGCAGTACTGTGAATAGGGCAGCATTGTGTTTAGCTGGCCCATAAGGTCTATGTTAGATGGCAGTACTGTGAATGGGGCAGCATTGTGTTTAGCTGGCCCATAAGGTATATGTTAGATGGCAGTACTGTGAATGGGGCAGCATTGTGTTTAGCTGGCCCATAAGGTGTATGTTAGATGGCAGCATTGTGTTTAGCTGGCCCATAAGGTATATGTTAGATGGCAGTACTGTGAATGGGGCAGCATTGTGTCTAGCTGGCCCATAAGGTATATGTTAGATGGCAGCATTGTGTTTAGCTGGCCCATAAGGTGTATGTTAGATGGCAGCATTGTGTTTAGCTGGCCCATAAGGTGTATGTTAGATGGCAGCATTGTGTTTAGCTGGCCCATAAGGTATATGTTAGATGGCAGTACTGTGAATGGGGCAGCATTGTGTCTAGCTGGCCCATAAGGTACATGTTTGATGGCAGTACTGTGAATGGGGCAGCATTGTGTTTAGCTGGCCCATAAGGTGTATGTTTGATGGCAGCATTGTGTTTAGCTGGCCCATAAGGTATATGTTAGATGGCAGCATTGTGTTTAGCTGGCCCATAAGGTATATGTTAGATGGCAGCATTGTGTTTAGCTGGCCCATAAGGTATATGTTAGATGGCAGCATTGTGTTTAGCTGGCCCATAAGGTCTATGTTAGATGGCAGTACTGTTGTTTTTGTTCAGGAATCACTATGTAAATAAACACCCTGAAGCACAGAAGAACATTTGCGGCTCCGCCTTCTTTTTATTTTGATAGAGGTCAGGTTTTCCAGTATAGCCTTCTGGCCTACTCTACGTGATAGAGGTCAGGTTTTCCAGCCTTCTGGCCTACTCTACGTGATAGGGGTTAGGTTTTCCATCTGGCCTTCTTTCCGTGATAGAGGTTAGGTTTTCCAGTACAGCCTTCTGGCCTACTCTACGTGATAGGGGTTAGGTTTTCCATCTAGCCTTCTGGCCTCCTCTACGTGATAGAGGTTAGGTTTTCCATCTAGCCAAACTCCCAAATACTTGTATGAGGTGACTACCTCAAGCTCTAAACCCTCAGAGGTAGTAATCACACCTGTGGAGAGAGGGGCATTCTTCTTACCAAACCACATGACCTTTGTTTTGGAGGTGTTCAGAACAAGGTTAAGGGAAAGCTTGTTGTAGACTAAGAAAGCTTTGTTGTAAAGCATTTGACACAACATCTGGGGAGGGGCCAGCTGAGTATAAGACTGTATCATCTGCATATAAATGGATGAGAGAGCTTCCTTCTGCATGAGCTATGTTGTGGATGTAAATTGAGAAGAGCGTGCGGCCTAGGATTGAGACTTGTGACACTCCCTTGGTGCCATGCAGTGGCTGAGACAGTAGATTTTCTGACTTTAAACACTGCACTCTTTGAGAGAGAGGTAGTTAGCAAACCAGGCCAAAGCCCCCTCAGAGACACCAATACTCCTTAGGCAGCCCACAAGAATGGAATGTTCTACCGTATCAAAAGCTTTGGCCAAGTCAATGAAAATAGCAGCACAACATTGCTTAGAATCCAGGTCAATGGGGACATCATTGAGGACCTTTTAAGGTTGCAGTGACACATCCATAACCGGAGCGGAAACCAGATTAAATACCAGAGAGAATTACTACAGACATCAAGAAACCAGTCAGTTGATTATTGATACGTTTTCTCAACACTTTTGATAAACAGGGTAAATAGATAAATAGAAATAGGCCTATTACAGTTATGATCCTCCCCTCTAAATAAAGGATGAACCGTGGCTGCCTTCCAAGCAATGGGATCCTCCCCAGAGAGGAGAGACGGGTTAAAAAGGTCAGATATAGGCTCGGCGGTAATAGGAGCAGCAATCTTTAAAGAAGAAAGGGTGTAAACCATCTGACCCAGATGAGAAGAGACAGGTTAAAAAGGTCAGATATAGGCTTGGCGGTAATAGGAGCAGCAATCTTAAAGAAGAAAGGGTGTAAACCATCTGACCCAGATGAGAAGAGACAGGTTAAAAAGGTCAGATATAGGCTCGGCGGTAATAGGAGCAGCAATCTTAAAGAAGAAAGGGTGTAAACCATCTGACCCAGATGAGAAGAGCAATCAGGTTGAGAAGAGAAAAGGTCAGATATAGGCTCGGCGGTAATAGGAGCAGCAATCTTAAAGAAGAAAGGGTGTAAACCATCTGACCCAGATGAGAAGAGACAGGTTAAAAAGGTCAGATATAGGCTCGGCGGTAATAGGAGCAGCAATCTTAAAGAAGAAAGGGTGTAAACCATCTGACCCAGATGAGAAGAGACAGGTTAAAAAGGTCAGATATAGGCTTGGCGGTAATAGGAGCAGCAACTTTAAAGAAGAAAGAGTGTAAACCATTTGACCCAGATGGTTTTTTTGGGGTCAAGTTTAAGGAGCTCTTTTAGCACTTCGGACTCAGTGACTGCCTGCAGGGAGAAACTTTGTAGCGGAGCAGGGGGAAAAGAGGGAGAAGCATCGGGGATAGTCACATTAGAAGGGTGGGGAGATGAGGAACTGTTGGATGGTCAAGGAGGCATGACTGAGTCAAATATGAATCCTGACTTAATGAAGTGGTGATTAAAGAGCTTAGCCATGTGCTTCTTCTCAGTAACAACCACATCATTAACTTTAATAAGGGACATGGTCAGCTGTGAGCAGGAGAGTTTATTCTCCAGGTCTTTAAATCATTTTCCAGAACTTCTTGGGGTTAGACTCAAAGAGGGAGAACTGCTCTTTAAAGTAACTAACTTTCACATCCGGATAGCCTGAGTGCACTTATTTCTGAACGAGAGCCAGTCAGCCTGAGTTATTTTTGAACGAGAGCCAGTCAGCCTGAGTTATTTTTGAACGAGAGCCAGTCAGCCTGAGTTATTTCTGAACGAGGGCCTGTCAGCCTGAGTTATGTCTGAACGAGGGCCAGTCAGCCTGAGTTATTTCTGAACGAGAGCCAGTCAGCCTGAGTTATTTCTGAACGAGGGCCAGTCAGCCTGAGTTATTTCTGAACGAGGGCCAGTCAGCCTGAGTTATTTCTGAACTAGGGCCAGTCAGCCTGAGTTATTTCTGAACGAGAGCCAGTCAGCCTGAGTATGCGGGTGCCGAGCCTTTCGCCAAATGCAGTTCTTGAGGAGGAGTAACTCCGCCAGATCACGGTCGATCCAGGGGCTGAACCTGTTTAAATGCTCGTTTTCTTCATGCGGGAGTGTTTGTTAACAATAACACTGAAAATATCAAAAAAGAAGTGGAACTCTAAAATGAAAGGATAATACAAACTACTAAACCGACTATCATAATGGCTATCATTACCCCTGACTATCATGCTGGCTATCATTGCCCCTAACCCGACTATCATGCTGGCTATCTTTACCCCTAATCCGACTATCATTTTCTAATATCATTACCCCTAACTCGACTATCATGCTGGCTATCATTACCCCTAACCTGACTATCATGCTGGCTATCATTACCCCTAACTCGACTATCATGCTGGCTACCATTACCCCTAACTCGACTATCATGCTGGCTACCATTACCCCTAACTCGACTATCATGCTGGCTATCATTACCCCTAACACGACTATCATGCTGGCTATCATTGCCCCTAACCCGACTATCATGCTGGCTATCTTTACCCCTAATCCGACTATCATTTTCTAATATCATTACCCCTAACTCGACTATCATGCTGGCTATCATTACCCCTAACCTGACTATCATGCTGGCTATCATTACCCCTAACTCGACTATCATGCTGGCTACCATTACACCTAACCCGACTATCATGCTGGCTACCATTACACCTGACCCTACTATCATGCTGGCTATCATTACCCCTAACCTGACTATCATGCTGGCTATCATTACCCCTAACTCGACTATCATGCTGGCTATCATTACCCCTAACCCGACTATCATGCTGGCTATTATTACACCTAACCCGACTATCATGCTGGCTATCATTACAACTAACCCGACTATCATGCTGGCTATCATTACAACTAACCCGACTATCATGCTGGCTATCATTACAACTAACCAGACTATCATGCTGGCTATCATTACACCTAACCTGACTATCATGCTGGCTATGGTTAGCCCTATAAGTAACCAGGTAACCCTACTATGATCCTGGATATGGGAGGCAGGTAGCCTAGTGGTTAGAGCGTTGGAATAGTAACCAGCAGGTAGCCCAGTGGTTAGAGCGTTGGACCAGTAACCAGCAGGTAGCCTAGTGGTTAGAGCATTGGGCCAGTAACCAGCAGGTAGCCTAGTGGTTAGAGCGTTGGACCAGTAACCAGCAGGTAGCCTAGTGGTTAGAGCGTTGGACCAGTAACCAGCAGGTAGCCTAGTGGTTAGAGCGTTGGACCAGTAACCAGCAGGTAGCCCAGTGGTTAGAGCGTTGGACCAGTAACCAGCAGGTAGCCTAGTGGTTAGAGCGTTGGACTAGTAACTGAAAGGTTGCAGATCAAATCCCTGAGTGGTTAGAGCGTTCTGGACAGGCAGTAACCAGCAGGTTCTTAAAAGACTTGCCTAGTGGTTCCCAAAGAGACGCTGGTTATAATATACTAGTAACCAGCAGGTAAAACCTAGTGGTTAGAGTGTTGGACTACAGTAACCAGCAGGTAGACCCTAGTGGTTCCTGTTCAGTTCCATGGACAGTTTATTTACAGTTTATTTGAAAGTGGTTCGCCAATAATTCACCCTGAAAGCCTCAAGTGGTTAGTTTGTTTGTTCTACCTGTTAACCAGCAGGTAGCCCAGGTGGTTAAAGGGGAAGAATAAAAATCAGACTAGCTTTGGGCCAGTAACCAGCAGGTAGCCTTTAGATCTGAGAGAAGTGGTTTTAGAGCGTTGGACCAGCCAACCAGCAGGTAAGCCTAGTGGTTACAGGAGGAGGAGCGTTGGACCAGTAACCAGCAGGTAGCCTGTATAAAGTTCCATTAGCGTTGCACATGGACCTGATGAGACTTTTAAAATATATTAACCATATTCACTAACATTCTTCTATTAATTAATGTGGTTAAGATTTCATTGGGCAGAACAGATTTTTTATACCAGTTGGTCAGGTAGCCTCCACTCTTCTGGTTAGAGCGTTAGGAACATTGATGCTATAACAGCCTCCACTCCTCTGGGAAGGCTTTTAGATGTTGGAACATTGATCTATAAAATCCCTGGGAGCTTTGACAGATGTTGGAACATCTGCTATAACAGCCTCCACTCTTGCCCCTGAACAGGCAGTTAACCCTCTCAGGGAAGGCTTTCACTAGATGTTGGAACATTGTTACTATAAAATAAATGTTTGTTCTTAAAACTGGGAACTTCCACTAGATGTTGGAACATTGCTGCTTAAAGTCCCAAAGGCTAGATTGGAACATTGCTATAATAATACCATTTAGGCCTTCATCCAGATGTTGGAACATTGTAATACACCACTCTTCAGGGAGGCCTTCACAGATGTTGGAACATTGAATAACAGCCTCCAAAGGCTTTCCACTAGATGTTGGAACATTGCTGCTATAACAGCCTCCACTCTTCTGGGAAGGCTTTCCACATGTTGGAACACTGCTAGTCCCTCCACTCTAATAGATGTTGGAACATTGATGCTATCTTGCCACATGTTGGAACACGTGCTATAACCCTCCACTCTTCTGGGAAGGCTTTATTGTTGGAACATTGTTTATAACAGCCTCCACTGTTCTGGGAAGTTCCACTAGGTTGGAACATTGTTTAACATCTTTGAAAAGTGAGATGTTGGAACATTAATTCTCCACCCTGAAACTTTCCAAATGTTGGAAAGAGCACTCCACTGTTTTTCTGTTTGTTTGTCCACTAGTTAATGTTGGAACATTGATGCTATAACAGCCTCCAGGCCTCTGGGATTAAGATGTTGGAACATTGAATAACAAATCCTCTGGGAAGGCTTTCCACTAGATGTTGGAACATTTTTAATTTAACAGCCTTCCATAGCTTTCCACTAGATGTTGGAACACTTTAGATCTCAGGGAAGGCTTTGGACTAGGTTGGAACAGTAGAATCCACTCTTCAGGGATAGGCTGGGAACATTGCTGAGTTTTTGGCCACTAGATGTTGGAACATTGATGCTATAACAGCCTAACTTTTCAAGGCTTTCCACAGATTTGGAAGATTGGCTATAACAGCCTCCACTCTTCTGGGAAGGCTTTCCACTAGATGTTGGAACATTGCTGCTATAACAGCCTCCACTCTTCTGAGAAGGCTTTCCACTAGATGTTGGAACATTGCTGCTATAACAGCCTCCACTCTTCTGGGAAGTCTTTGCACTAGATGTTGGAACATTGTTACTATAACAGCCTCCACTCCTCAGGGAAGGCTTTCCACTAGATGTTGGAACACTCACTCTTCCCAATCCAGATTCCACATTCCTGTATAAAGCAGGATGTCCATTAGGTGAACATTGGTACAATTGATTCTGATGATGACATTTTTAAAATATATTACACCATATTCACTAACATTCTTCTATTAATTAATGTGGTGTAATTAAGATTTCCTTCGTAACAGAACAGATTTTTATATTGAACATTTGGTCACCCCTTTGCAGCTATAACAGCCTCCACTCTTCTGGGAATTCTTTCCACTAGATGTTGGAACATTGCGGCTATAACAGCCTCCACTCTTCTGGGAAGGCATTCCACTAGATGTTGGAACATTGCTGCTATAACAGCCTCCACTCTTCTGGGAAGGCTTTCCACTAGATGTTGGAACATTGATGCTATAACAGCCTCCACTCTTCTGGGAAGGCTTTCCACTAGATGTTGGAACATTGCTGCTATAACAGCCTCCACTCTTCTGGGAAGGCTTTCCACTAGATGTTGGAACATTGCTGCTATAACAGCCTCCACTCTTCTGGGAAGGCTTTCCACTAGATGTTGGAACATTGCTGCTATAACAGCCTCCACTCTTCTGGGAAGGCTTTCCACTAGATGTTGGAACATTGATGCTATAACAGCCTCCACTCCTCTGGGAAGGCTTTGCACTAGATGTTGGAACATTGTTACTATAACAGCCTCCACTCCTCAGGGAAGGCTTTCCACTAGATGTTGGAACATTGCTGCTATAACAGCCTCCACTCTTCTGGGAAGGCTTTCCACTAGATGTTGGAACATTGCTGCTATAACAGCCTCCACTCTTCAGGGAAGGCTTTCCACTAGATGTTGGAACATTGCTGCTATAACAGCCTCCACTCTTCTGGGAAGGCTTTCCGCTAGATGTTGGAACATTGCTGCTATAACAGCCTCCACTCTTCAGGGAAGGCTTTCCACTAGATGTTGGAACATTGATGCTATAACAGCCTCCACTTTTCTGGGAAGGCTTTCCACTAGATGTTGGAACATTGCTGCTATAACAGCCTCCACTCTTCTGGGAAGGCTTTCCACTAGATGTTGGAACATTGCTGCTATAACAGCCTCCACTCTTCTGGGAAGGCTTTCCACTAGATGTTGGAACATTGCTGCTATAACAGCCTCCACTCTTCTGGGAAGTCTTTGCACTAGATGTTGGAACATTGTTACTATAACAGCCTCCACTCCTCAGGGAAGGCTTTCCACTAGATGTTGGAACATTGCTGCTATAACAGCCTCCACTCTTCTGGGAAGGCTTTCCACTAGATGTTGGAACATTGCTGCTATAACAGCCTCCACTCTTCTGGGAAGGCTTTCCACCAGATATTGGAACATTGCTGCTATAACAGCCTCCACTCTTCTGGGAAGGCTTTCCACTAGATGTTGGAACATTGCTGCTATAACAGCATCCACTCTTCTGGGAAGGCTTTCCACTAGATGTTGGAACATTGCGGCTATAACAGCCTCCACTCTTCTGGGAAGGCTTTCCACTAGATGTTGGAACATTGCTGCTATAACAGCCTCCACTCTTCTGGGAAGGCTTTCCACAAGATGTTGGAACATTGACGCTATAACAGCCTCCACTCTTCTGGGAAGTCTTTCCACTAGATGTTGGAACAGCTATAACAGCCTCCACTCTTCTGGGAAGGCTTTCCACTAGATGTTGGAACATTGCTGCTATAACAGCCTCCACTCTTCTGGGAAGGCTTTCCACTAGATGTTGGAACATTGCTGCTATAACAGCCTCCACTCTTCTGGGAAGGCTTTCCACTAGATGTTGGAACATTGCGGCTATAACAGCCTCCACTCTTCTGGGAAGGCTTTCCTCTAGATGTTGGAACATTGCTGCTATTACAGCCTCCACTCTTCTGGGAAGGCTTTCCACAAGATGTTGGAACATTGATGCTATAACAGCCTCCACTCTTCTGGGAAGTCTTTCCACTAGATGTAGGAACATTGCGGCTATAACAGCCTCCACTCTTCTGGGAAGGCATTCCACTAGATGTTGGAACATTGCTGCTATAACAGCCTCCACTCTTCTGGGAAGGCTTTCCACTAGATGTTGGAACATTGCTGCTATAACAGCCTCCACTCTTCTGGGAAGGCTTTCCACTAGATGTTGGAACATTGCTGCTATAACAGCCTTGGAACATTGCTGCTATAACAGCCTCCACTCTTCTGGGAAGGCTTTCCACTAGATGTTGGAACATTGCTGCGGGGACTTGCTTCCGTTCAGCCACAAGAGCATTAGTGAGGTCGAGCACTGATTTTGGGGTGATTGTGTCTGGCTCGCAAGTTCTTCCATACCAATCATGACAAGGCATTTCTGTGTGGACTTCGCTTTGTGCACGGGGGCATTGTCATTGTCACAAAGTTGTCAAATAGAATTCTCTAGAATGTCACTGTATTCTGTAGCGAAAACAGGCACAGACCATTATTCCTTCTGCACCGAACTTCACAATTGGCACTATGTATTCGGGCAGGTAGTATTACCTCGGCATCTGCCAAACCCAGATTTGTCTGTCGGACTGCCAGACGGATGATTCATCACTCCAGAGAGCGCGTTTCCACATCGCCACTCCAGCGTTTCCACATCGCCACTCCATCCGGCGCTTCACATTGAGCAAGGTGATCTTTGGCTGCTCAGCCATGGAAACCCATTTCATGAAAGTCCAGACGAACAGTTCTTGTGCTGACGTTGCTTCCAGAGGCAGTTTGGAACTCGGTAGCAACCGAGGACAGATCATTTTTACTTGCTTCAGCACTCAGCGAGCCTGTTCTGTGAGCTTGTGTGGTCTACCACTTCGCAGCTGAGCCATTATTGCTCCTAGACGTTTCCTTTTCACATTAAAAGCACTTACAGTTGACCAGGGCAGCTCTAGCAGGGCAGAAATTTAACGAACTGACTTTTTTGGAAAGGTGGCATCCTATGACGGTGCCACGTTGAAAGTCACTGAGCTCTTCAGTAAGGCCATTCTACTGCCAATGTTTGTCTAAGGAGATTGCATGCCTATGTGCTAAATTTGGTCCATGACAGAAATGGGTGTGGCTGAAATAGTCGAATCCGCTAATTTGAAGTAGTGTCCACATACCTTTTGTATATACAGTGTATCTATATGCTGGTAACGGACTCAGATCTGCCTCTAGGATAAATCTGCGTTGTTGATTAAGTTCGTTAGACAACGCTCAGCTAAGCTGCTCAGCTTGAACTTGAATGTGTTTCCCCATGAGTATGTCAGGTCCCCTGTTTGGAGACCGTGTGTCAATAGATGTTCTCAACACAGTGGTGGCTGTATTATCTTTACCATGACTCATTCACTTCACGATATTGCAATTATAATACCAAGCCATGACACAATGAATTGCACATTCTCCCACAATGTTTCATATTGAAATGATAGAATAGTTCAATAAGGCATTGACATTTCAGGGTCATAAGTCAAAGCCTGTCAACCAATTACAAAGAACAGCAGAAAGATGTGGGTGGGAGGGGGGGGAGTTGCATTGAGAGGGATGTTTTTTTAAACATTTTATGCAATGCACAGTGCTGGAGGAACAATAGCTATTTATTTGACATATCTAATTGACATAAGCTAATTCAGGTTGCATTTGCTCCCCCTTGAGAGAGAGAGACAGAGAGACAGAGAGACAGAGAGAGAGAGAGAGAGGCAGATAGAGAGACATGGAATTCCGTGACCTTTGCTAGTTCCGAGTTTTGTAAAGTTTTAATGGGTTTTATAAAAAACTAAAGAAGTAAATGGTCAATTAAATTACCACACATTAAACAAGAGAATACGTCCTGAACAGGGAACAATGGGGAAACTACACCCTTATTGCTTTTTCAATGCAAATTGCCTCTGAAGGCCAGACAGGGAGGCAGAGATGAAAGTAAATGATGAATAGTGACAGGATACGCCATCTAAACAGCAATTATATACACTGTGATCAGAGATCAATATATGAGCACTAACATCAGTTGTTGTCCATTGGTAAAAATCTCAATTGATTTATTGATTGATTAGTTGATTTTTAAATGGTTAACTGGTTGATTTCGTTGGTTGATTGATTGATTTGCTAAAAACTAATCTCTCACTGCCTGTTATGACTGTTCTTCATCTCGGAGAGGCAGTTGCCATGGTCACAGTGATTGGGGAAGACTGACTTCCAGCAATGTACATTTGTTGGATGTGCGATACTTGATCGCCTGGTAAGGTAGAGCTATCTGAACCGCCCGTAAGATAGAGCTATCTGAACCGCCCGTAAGATAGAGCTACTGAACCGCCCGTAAGATAGAGCTATCTGAACCGCCCGTAAGGTAGAGCTACTGAACCGCCCGTAAGATAGAGCTATCTGAACCGCCCGTAAGATAGAGCTATCTGAACAGCCCATAAGGTAAAGCTACTGAACTGCCCATAAGATAGAGCTACTGCACCCCACTTCCCCCATCCTCCCCTACCCTTTAATGCCAACACCAGAAGGCCTTGTATCTACGCACGCCTTGCCAATCACTTTGTAACTATCACCTTGTTGACATTTGAGGCGAAGGGAATTACAGACCCTGCCGCCTCTATCACATCCCGCCTGCAGTGACGGCCTTTGACTTACGTGCAGCTGACGCCTGTCAGTCGTCACGAATCGAGACAAGTGTCAGGTCTGTATAAAGTCATCAGCGTTGCCTAAACCTTATCTGCATCCAAATTGGATCCCCGATCCCTTAAGAGAGCCCTATTTTTGACCAGGGCCCATAGGTGTGTGGTAGTGAATTATATAGGGAATTGGTGACTTTTGGGACACACAGTCTGATTCCTGTTCTAGTGCTGCCTCTGTTTTGTCTTTCATTAGTCCGGCTAATTAGGATAAATGAGTCATACATCCATATTGACAAGTCATTTCGTCCTGTAGATGTGTTAAGATATGTTTTACCTGGTGTGTGGCAGGGGACAGGTGACTGGTGTGTGTGTGTGTGTGTGTGTGTGTGCGCGTGTGTGTGTGTGTGTGTGTGTGTGTGTGTGTGTGTGTGTGTGTGTGTGTGTGTGTGTGTGTGTGTGTGTGTGCGTGCGTGCGTGTGCATGTGCGTGTGTGCGTGTGTGTGTGTGCGCTCGCGACCAATCAGATGTAAGTTTAAGACCAGGGCTACACGCAGAATTCCGATTAAAATCCGCGGAATTTCAAATAGAATGCTATATATACTCTCTGACAGCGGATAGAAAAGTTAACCTAAATTGACTTGTTGCTGAATTTGCATTTTTATTTCATTTTCATGTACTTCAATCATCCAAAAGTGTCCCACTCTCCAAACCATAGCCCCTCCCCTGTGTGAGATGGCTCCATCTGAGGAGACAAGTTATCTAGAAAAACACTGGCAGATTTACAGCAGAGGAGTTGGGGAGTAAACACTTGGCAACCAGAATAACAGTCAGGGACAGGGATGGGGACAGGGACAGGGACTGAGACGGGGACGGGGACAGGGACGGGGACGGGGACAGGGACAGGGACGGAGATAGGGACAGGGACGGAGACGGGGACAGGGACAGAGAGGGACAGGAACAGAGTGAGACAGGGACTAAGACGGGGACGGGGACGGGGACAGGGACGGGGACAGGGACGGGGACGAGACGGGGACAGTGACGGGGACGGGGACAGAGACGGAGACGGGGACAGGGACAGAGACGGAGACGGGGACTGAGATGGGGACGGGGACAGAGAGGGCCAGGGACAGAGTGAGACAGGGACTGAGACTGGGACGGGGACAGAGACGGAGACGGAGACGGGGACTGAGACGGGGACGGCGACTGAGACGGGGACGGGGACTGAGACGGGGATGGGGACAGAGATGGGGACAGGGACTGAGACGGGACGGGGACTGAGATGGAGACGGGGACGGGGACTGAGACGGAGACGGGGATGGGGACTGAGATGGAGACCGGGACAGAGACGGGGACGGGGATGGGGACTGAGATGGAGATGGGGACTGAGACGGGGACGGGGACGGGGACTGAGATGGAGACGGGGACGGGGACGGGGACGGAGACGGAGACGGAGACGGGGACGGAGACAGGGACATGGACAGTGATAGGGATGGGGACAGGGACAGAGAGGGACAGGGACAGAGTGAGACAGGGATGGGGACTGAGACGGGGACGGAGACGGGGACAGAGAGGGACAGAGTGAGACAGGGACGGGGACTGAGACGGAGACGGGAACGGAGACAGGGATGGAGACGGGGACGGAGACGGAGACGGAGATGGGAACGGGGACGGGGACGGGGACTGAGACGGGGACAGGAACGGAAACAGAGACGGGGACGGAACGGAGACGGAGACGGAGACGGAGATGGGAACGGAGACGGAGACGGGAACGGAGACGGGGACGGGAACGGAGACGGAGACGGAGATGGGAACGGAGACGGAGACGGGAACGGAGACGGGGACGGGAACGGAGACGGAGACGGGCACGGAGACGGAGACGGAGATGGGAACGGAGACTGGGACGGGGACTGAGACGGGGACGGGAACGGAGACGGAGACGGGGATGGGAACGGAGACGGGGACTGAGACGGGGACGGGGACGGAGACGGGCACGGAGACGGAGACGGAGACGGGGACGGAGACAGGGACATGGACAGTGATAGGGACGGGGACAGGGACAGAGAGGGACAGGGACAGAGTGAGACAGGGATGGGGACTGAGACGGAGACGGGAACGGAGACAGGGACGGAGACGGGGACGGAGACGGAGACGGAGATGGGAACGGAGACGGGGACGGGGACTGAGACGGGGACGGGAACGGAGACGGAGACGGGGACTGAGACGGGAACGGGAACGGAGACGGGGACGGAGACGGGCACGGAGACGGGGACGGAGACGGGGACAGGAACGGAGACGGGGACGGGAACGGAGACGGAGACGGAGACGGGGACGGGAACGGAGACAGGGACGGGAACGGAGACGGGGACGGAGACGGGGACGGGAACGGAGACAGGGACGGAGACGGAGACGGGGACGGGAACGGAGACGGGGACGGAGACGGGGATGGGAACGGAGACGGGGACGGGAACGGAGACGGAGACGGGAACGGAGACGGAGACGGGGACGGGAACGGAGACGGGGACGGAGACGGGGACGGGAACGGAGACGGGGACGGAGACGGGGACGGGGACTGAGACGGAGATGGGGACGGAGACGGGGACATGGACAGTGATAGTGACGGGGACAGGGACAGAGAGGGACAGGGACAGAGTGAGACAGGGATGGGGACTGAGACGGGGACGGAGACGGGGACAGGGACAGTGATAGGGACAGGGATAGAGACAGGGACAGAGAGAGACAGGGACAGAGTGAGACAGGGACAGAGATGGGGATGGGGACGGGGACGGAGACGGATACGGGGACATGGACAGGGACAGTGATAGGGACAGGGATAGAGACAGAGAAAGAGACAGAGAGAGGGACAAGGACCGAGACAGCGACAGAGAGAGACAGGGATAGGGAGAGAGACAGGGACAGAGACAGGGACAGAGAGAGACAGGGACAGGGACAGAATGAGACAGGGACAGAGTGAGACAGAGACAGGGACAGAGATGGGGATGGGGACGGGGACGGAGACGGATACGGGGACAGGGACAATGATAGGGACAGAGACAGGGACAGAGAGAGATGGGGACAGGGACAGAGTGAGACAGAGACAGGGACAGAGACCGGGACAGAGACAGGGACAGAGACAGGGACAGAGTGAGACAGACACAGGGACAGAGTGGGGCAGAGACAGGGACAGAGAGAGACAGGGACAGAGACGGGGACGGAGACGGAGACGGATACGGGGACAGGGACAGTGATAGGGACAGGGATAGAGACAGAGACAGAGAGAGGGACAAGGACCGAGACAGGTACAGAGAGAGACAGGGACAGAGACAGGGACAGTGATAGGGACAGGGACAGTGATAGCGACAGGGATAGAGACAGAGAGAGACATAGACAGGGATAGGGACAGGAGCAGCGAGAGACAGGGACAGGGACATGAACAGGGACAGAGAAAGACAGGGACAGGGACAAGGACCGAGACAGGGTCAGGGACAGAGACAGGGACAGACAGAGACAGGGACAGAGAGAGACAGGGACAGAGAGAGATGGGGACGGGGACGGATACGGGGACAGGGACAGAGACAGGGACAGAGAGAGACAGGGACAGGGACAGGGACAGAGTGAGACAGAGACAGGGACGGGGACAGAGAGAGACAGGGACAGGGACAGAGAGAGACAGGGACAGGGACAGAGTGAGACAGAGACAGGGACAGGGACAGAGACGGATATGGTTACGGGGACAGGGACAGTGATAGAGACAGGGACAAGGACCGAGACACGGTCAGGGGTCAGGGACAGAGACAGGGACAGAGAGAGACAGAGACAGGGACAGAGAGAGACAGGGACAGAGAGAGACAGGGACAGAGAGAGACAGAGACAGGGACAAGGACCGAGACAGGGTCAGGGGTCAGGGACAGAGACAGGGACAGACAGAGACAGAGACAGGGACAGAGAGAGACAGGGACAGAGTGATACAGAGACAGAGACAGGGACAGGGAGTTTCCAGCTGAATTGTATTAGGGTGGAGGAGTACTTTTTGTCAGAATTCAATCGACTGCATACGACCTCAAACTGGGGTGGAACACCTGAGGCCACTCAGACACAACAACAAGATGGCTAGTGGACCAGCTAAGCATTCACTCAGACACAACAACAAGATGGCTAGTGGACCAGCTAAGCATTCACTCAGACACAACAACAAGATGGCTAGTGGACCAGCTAAGCATTCACTCAGACACAACAACAAGATGGCTAGTGGACCAGCTAAGCATTCTGATGCTTTAGCTACATTCAGATATATTAACAGGTAGGTAGGTAGGTAGTAGTAGGTTTGCTCAAGCTAGCTTATATCTGTTCTTGATCGTTACATTTTTGTCTGTATCTCGATAAGAGTGAGTAAGTTAACTAGCTAACGTTAGCCTGGCAAGCTTCCCAACATGTCACTCCATCACACCATTAGCCTAGCTAGCTAACTTAACTGAGGTAATGTTAGCTAGCTAACTTAACTGAGGTAACGTTAGCTAGCTAACTTAATTGAGGTAATGTTAGCTAGCTAACTTAACTGAGGTAATGTTAGCTAGCTAACTTAACTGAGGTAATGTCAGCTAGCTAACTTAACTGAGTTAATGTTAGCTAGCTAACTTAACTGAGGTAATGTTAGCTAGCTAACTTAACTGAGGTAATGTCAGCTAGCTAACTTAACTGAGGTAATGTCAGCTAGCTAACTTAACTGAGGTAGTGTGTGTGTGTGTGTGTGTGTGTGTGTGTGTGTGTGTGTGTGTGTGCGTGCGTGCGTGCGTGCGTGCGTGCGTGCGTGCGTGCGTGCGCATGTGTGTGTGTGTGTCGCTTCAGGAGAGAGAGTGCTTAGGTTCAAAGCTAAAGATCAACTGTAGGGCTGCTGTTGAACTAAACCTGAGAATACTTAATTTGCTAAATATAACATTGTTCTTCATTTTCTACATATTTTCAGGACAGGATGCCAGCCTTAGTTCACATTGTGGTGATACATCTGTTCCTCTCCTCTACCTCAGTGGACTGGTGGGCAGCTAGTCAGGACAGGATGCCAGCCTTAGTTCACATTGTGGTGATACATCTGTTCCTCCTACCTCAGTGGACTGGTGGGCAGCTAGTCAGGACAGGATGCCAGCCTTAGTTCACATTGTGGTGATACATCTGTTCCTCCTACCTCAGTGGACTGGTGGGCAGCTAGTCAGGACAGGATGCCAGCCTTAGTTCACATCGTGGTGATACATCTGTTCCTCCTACCTCAGTGGACTGGTGGGCAGCTAGTCAGGACAGGATGCCAGCCTTAGTTCACATCGTGGTGATACATCTGTTCCTCCTACCTCAGTGGACTGGTGGGCAGCTAGTCAGGACAGGATGCCAGCCTTAGTTCACATTGTTCATATTGTGGTGATACATCTGTTCCTCCTACCTCAGTGGACTGGTGGGCAGCTAGTCAGGACAGGATGCCAGCCTTAGTTCACATTGTTCACATTGTGGTGATACATCTGTTCCTCCTACCTCAGTGGATGTAGAGAGACTCTTCCTACATTGTCAGATTCTACTTGGTCTGCGTACACGGAGACTCACAGATAATCTTTTAAAGATGTTTTGATTGCGAAGTAGAATAGCATGTAGCACTAGAAAACATGTCAGTCACTCTCCCACTCTTTCTGTGTTTTGGTTTGAAGCTATTTTCATAACAGTGAGATGTTGTGAACGAAGAGACAGACGTTTTAATCTAAACTATTTGGTGTTTCTGTATTTACAGATGGGCTTCATCCATTTGCTTTTATTTCTGTTTAAGTACTTTGTCGCTCTGTTTACTATCTGTCATATTCGTCCAGAAGAAAACGTTTACAATGACAGGACCGTATGAAGGCAGAAACTGTGTAGAGGTCGTGTTGGACTGAGCGTTAGCGGAAGTATCCCTGTAGAGTTGAAACTGTGTAGAGGTCGTGTTGGACTGAGCGTTAGCAGAAGGTCCCCTGTAGGGTTGAAACTGTGTAGAGGTCGTGTTGGACTGAGCGTTAGCAGAAGTATCCCTGTAGGGTTGAAACTGTGTAGAGGTCGTGTTGGACTGAGCGTTAGCAGAAGGACCCCTGTAGGGTTGAAACTGTGTAGAGGTCGTGTTGGACTGAGCGTTAGCAGAAGTATCCCTGTAGAGTTGAAACTGTGTAGAGGTCGTGTTGGACTGAGCGTTAGCAGAAGTATCCCTGTAGAGTTGAAACTGTGTAGAGGTCGTGTTGGACTGAGCGTTAGCAGAAGTATCCCTGTAGGATTGAAACTGTGTAGAGGTCGTGTTGGACTGAGCGTTAGCAGAAGTATCCCTGTAGAGTTGAAACTGTGTAGAGGTCGTGTTGGACTGAGCGTTAGCAGAAGGTCCCCTGTAGGGTTGAAACTGTGTAGAGGTCGTGTTGGACTGAGCGTTAGCAGAAGGTTCCCTGTAGGGTTGAAACTGTGTAGAGGTCGTGTTGGACTGAGCGTTAGCAGAAGGTTCCCTGTAGGGTTGAAACTGTGTAGAGGTCGTGTTGGACTGAGCGTTAGCAGAAGGACCTGTGTAGGGTTGAAACTGTGTAGAGGTCGTGTTGGACTGAGCGTTAGCAGAAGTATCCCTGTAGAGTTGAAACTGTGTAGAGGTCGTGTTGGACTGAGCGTTAGCAGAAGTATCCCTGTAGGGTTGAAACTGTGTAGAGGTCGTGTTGGACTGAGTAGGGTTGAAACTGTGTAGAGGTCGTGTTGGACTGAGCGTTAGCAGAAGTATCCCTGTAGAGTTGAAACTGTGTAGAGGTCGTGTTGGACTGAGCGTTAGCAGAAGTATCCCTGTAGGGTTGAAACTGTGTAGAGGTCGTGTTGGACTGAGCATTAGCAGAAGTATCCCTGTAGAGTTGAAACTGTGTAGAGGTCGTGTTGGACTGAGCGTTAGCAGAAGGATTCCTGTAGAGTTGAAACTGTGTAGAGGTCGTGTTGGACTGAGCGTTAGCAGAAGGATTCCTGTAGGGTTGAAACTGTGTAGAGGTCGTGTTGGACTGAGCGTTAGCAGAAGTATCCCTGTAGGGTTGAAACTGTGTAGAGGTCGTGTTGGACTGAGCGTTAGCAGAAGTATCCCTGTAGAGTTGAAACTGTGTAGAGGTCGTGTTGGACTGAGAGTTAGCAGAAGGATTCCTGTAGAGTTGAAACTGTGTAGAGGTCGTGTTGGACTGAGCGTTAGCAGAAGTATCCCTATAGAGTTGAAACTGTGTAGAGGTCGTGTTGGACTGAGCGTTAGCAGAAGGTCCCCTGTAGGGTTGAAACTGTGTAGAGGTCGTGTTGGACTGAGCGTTAGCAGAAGTATCCCTGTAGGGTTGAAACTGTGTAGAGGTCGTGTTGGACTGAGCGTTAGCAGAAGGACCCCTGTAGGGTTGAAACTGTGTAGAGGTCGTGTTGGACTGAGCGTTAGCAGAAGTATCCCTGTAGAGTTGAAACTGTGTAGAGGTCGTGTTGGACTGAGCGTTAGCAGAAGTATCCCTGTAGAGTTGAAACTGTGTAGAGGTCGTGTTGGACTGAGCGTTAGCAGAAGTATCCCTGTAGGATTGAAACTGTGTAGAGGTCGTGTTGGACTGAGCGTTAGCAGAAGTATCCCTGTAGAGTTGAAACTGTGTAGAGGTCGTGTTGGACTGAGCGTTAGCAGAAGGTCCCCTGTAGGGTTGAAACTGTGTAGAGGTCGTGTTGGACTGAGCGTTAGCAGAAGGTTCCCTGTAGGGTTGAAACTGTGTAGAGGTCGTGTTGGACTGAGCGTTAGCAGAAGGTTCCCTGTAGGGTTGAAACTGTGTAGAGGTCGTGTTGGACTGAGCGTTAGCAGAAGGACCTGTGTAGGGTTGAAACTGTGTAGAGGTCGTGTTGGACTGAGCGTTAGCAGAAGTATCCCTGTAGAGTTGAAACTGTGTAGAGGTCGTGTTGGACTGAGCGTTAGCAGAAGTATCCCTGTAGGGTTGAAACTGTGTAGAGGTGGACTGTGTTGGACTGAGTAGGGTTGAAACTGTGTAGAGGTCGTGTTGGACTGAGCGTTAGCAGAAGTATCCCTGTAGAGTTGAAACTGTGTAGAGGTCGTGTTGGACTGAGCGTTAGCAGAAGTATCCCTGTAGGGTTGAAACTGTGTAGAGGTCGTGTTGGACTGAGCATTAGCAGAAGTATCCCTGTAGAGTTGAAACTGTGTAGAGGTCGTGTTGGACTGAGCGTTAGCAGAAGGATTCCTGTAGAGTTGAAACTGTGTAGAGGTCGTGTTGGACTGAGCGTTAGCAGAAGGATTCCTGTAGGGTTGAAACTGTGTAGAGGTCGTGTTGGACTGAGCGTTAGCAGAAGCAGAAGTGAAATCCCTGTAGGATTGAAACTGTGTAGAGGTCGTGTTGGACTGAGCGTTAGCAGAAGTATCCCTGTAGAGTTGAAACTGTGTAGAGGTCGTGTTGGACTGAGCGTTAGCAGAAGGTCCCCTGTAGGGTTGAAACTGTGTAGAGGTCGTGTTGGACTGAGCGTTAGCAGAAGGTTCCCTGTAGGGTTGAAACTGTGTAGAGGTCGTGTTGGACTGAGCGTTAGCAGAAGGTTCCCTGTAGGGTTGAAACTGTGTAGAGGTCGTGTTGGACTGAGCGTTAGCAGAAGGACCTGAGCGTTAGCAGAAGGTCCCCTGAGGGTTGAAACTGTGTAGAGGTCGTGTTGGACTGAGCGTTAGCAGAAGTATCCCTGTAGAGTTGAAACTGTGTAGAGGTCGTGTTGGACTGAGCGTTAGCAGAAGTATCCCTGTAGGGTTGAAACTGTGTAGAGGTCGTGTTGGACTGAGTAGGGTTGAAACTGTGTAGAGGTCGTGTTGGACTGAGCGTTAGCAGAAGTATCCCTGTAGAGTTGAAACTGTGTAGAGGTCGTGTTGGACTGAGCGTTAGCAGAAGTATCCCTGTAGGGTTGAAACTGTGTAGAGGTCGTGTTGGACTGAGCATTAGCAGAAGTATCCCTGTAGAGTTGAAACTGTGTAGAGGTCGTGTTGGACTGAGCGTTAGCAGAAGGATTCCTGTAGAGTTGAAACTGTGTAGAGGTCGTGTTGGACTGAGCGTTAGCAGAAGGATTCCTGTAGGGTTGAAACTGTGTAGAGGTCGTGTTGGACTGAGCGTTAGCAGAAGTATCCCTGTAGGGTTGAAACTGTGTAGAGGTCGTGTTGGACTGAGCGTTAGCAGAAGTATCCCTGTAGAGTTGAAACTGTGTAGAGGTCGTGTTGGACTGAGAGTTAGCAGAAGGATTCCTGTAGAGTTGAAACTGTGTAGAGGTCGTGTTGGACTGAGCGTTAGCAGAAGTATCCCTATAGAGTTGAAACTGTGTAGAGGTCGTGTTGGACTGAGAGTTAGCAGAAGTATCCCTGTAGAGTTGAAACTGTGTAGAGGTCGTGTTGGACTGAGCGTTAGCAGAAGTATCCCTGTAGAGTTGAAACTGTGTAGAGGTCGTGTTGGACTGAGCGTTAGCAGAAGGATTCCTGTACTGTAGGTTCATTGTCATCTAATACACAGTATGTATGCTGTGAAATGAACTAACCTGGTCCCATAACCAAGACAGGAGATGCCTCTGTAAAGTTGAACTACACTCACATCCCTATGTGAAGCCTGGGTGAGGACCTCCCTCCTCACACCTCTTCCCTCCTCACCGCTCCTCCCTCCTCACCCCTCTTCCCTCCTCACCCCACCTCCCTCCTCACCCCTCCTCACCCCTCTTCCCTCCTCACCCCTCTTCCCTTCTCACCCCTCCTCCCTTCTCTCCCCTCCTCCCTCCTCACCCCTCCTCCCTCCTCACCCCTCTTCCCTCTTCACTCCTCACCCCTCTTCCCTCCTCACCCCTCTTCACTTCTCACCCCTCTTCCCTCCTCACCTCTCCTCCCTCATCACCCCTCTTCCCTCCTCACCCATTACATTTAAGTCATTTAGCAGACGCTCTTATCCAGAGCGACTTACAAATTGGTGCTTTCACCTTATGACATCCAGTGGAACAGCCACTTTACAATAGTGCATCTAGGTCTTTTAAGGGGGGAGGGGGAGAAGGATTACTTTATCCTATCCTAGGTATTCCTTAAAGAGGTGGGGTTTCAGGTGTCTCCGGAAGGTGGTGATTGACTCCGCTGTCCTGGCGTCGTGAGGGAGTTTGTTCCACCATTGGGGGGCCAGAGCAGCGAACAGTTTTGACTGGGCTGAGCGGGAACTGTACTTCCTCAGTGGTAGGGAGGCGAGCAGGCCAGAGGTGGATGAACGCAGTGCCCTTGTTTGGGTGTAGGGCCTGATCAGAGCCTGGAGGTAGTGAGGTGCCGTTCCTCACAGCTCCGTAGGCAAGCACCATGGTCTTGTAGCGGATGCGAGCTTCAACTGGAAGCCAGTGGAGAGAGCGGAGGAGCGGGGTGACGTGAGAGAACTTGGGAAGGTTGAACACCAGATGGGCTGCGGCGTTCTGGATGAGTTGTAGGGCTTTAATGGCACAGGCAGGGAGCCCAGCCAACAGCGAGTTGCAGTAATCCAGACGGGAGATGACAAGTGCCTGGATTAGGACCTGCGCCGCTTCCTGTGTGAGGCAGGGTCGTACTCTGCGGATGTTGTAGAGCATGAACCTACAGGAACGGGCCACCGCCTTGATGTTATTTGAGAACGACAGGGTGTTGTCCAGGATCACGCCCAGGTTCTTAGCGCTCTGGGACGAGGACACAATGGAGTTGTCAACCGTGATGGCGAGATCATGGAACGGGCAGTCCTTCCCCGGGAGGAAGAGCAGCTCCGTCTTGCCGAGGTTCAGCTTGAGGTGATGATCCGTCATCCACACTGATATGTCTGCCAGACATGCAGAGATGCGATTCGCCACCTCGTCGTCAGAAGGGGGAAAGGAGAAGATTAATTGTGTGTCGTCTGCATAGCAATGATAGGAGAGACCATGTGAGGTTATGACAGAGCCAAGTGACTTGGTGTATAGCGAGAATAGGAGAGGGCCTAGAACAGAGCCCTGGGGGACACCAGTGGTGAGAGCACGCGGTGAGGAGACGGATTCTCGCCACGCCACCTGGTAGGAGTGACCTGTCAGGTAGGACGCAATCCAAGCGTGGGCCGCGCCGGAGATGCCCAACTCGGAGAGGGTGGAGAGGAGGATCTGATGGTTCACAGTATCGAAGGCAGCCGATAGGTCTAGAAGGATGAGAGCAGAGGAGAGAGAGTTAGCTTTAGCAGTGCGGAGCGCTCCGTGATACAGAGAAGAGCAGTCTCAGTTGAATGACTAGTCTTGAAACCTGACTGATTTGGATCAAGAAGGTCATTCTGAGAGAGATAGCGGGAGAGCTGGCCAAGGACGGCACGTTCAAGAGTTTTGGAGAGAAAAGAAAGAAGGGATACTGGTCTGTAGTTGTTGACATCGGAGGGATCGAGTGTAGGTTTTTTCAGAAGGGGTGCAACTCTCGCTCTCTTGAAGACGGGAGGGACGTAGCCAGCGGTCAGGGATGAGTTGATGAGCGAGGTGAGGTAAGGGAGAAGGTCACCGGAGATGGTCTGGAGAAGAGAGGAGGGGATAGGGTCAAGCGGGCAGGTTGTTGGGCGGCCGGCCGTCACAAGACGCGAGATGTCATCTGGAGAGAGAGGGGAGAAAGAGGTCAGAGCACAGGGTAGGGCAGTGTGAGCAGAACCAGCGGTGTCGTTTGACTTAGCAAACGAGGATCGGATGTCGTCGACCTTCTTTTCAAAATGGTTGACGAAGTCATCTGCAGAGAGGGAGGGGGGGAGGGGGAGGAGGATTCAAGAGGGAGGAGAAGGTGGCAAAGAGCTTCCTAGGGTTAGAGGCAGATGCTTGGAATTTAGAGTGGTAGAAAGTGGCTTTAGCAGCAGAGACAGAGGAGGAAAATGTAGAGAGGAGGGAGTGAAAGGATGCCAGGTCTGCAGGGAGGCGAGTTTTCCTCCATTTCCGCTCGGCTGCCCGGAGCCCTGTTCTGTGAGCTCGCAATGAGTCGTCGAGCCACGGAGTGGGAGGGGAGGACCGAGCCGGCCTGGAGGATAGGGGACATAGAGAGTCAAAGGATGCAGAAAGGGAGGAGAGGAGGGTTGAGGAGGCAGAATCAGGAGATAGGTTGGAGAAGGTTTGAGCAGAGGGAAGAGATGATAGGATGGAAGAGGAGAGAGTAGCGGGGGAGAGAGAGCGAAGGTTGGGACGGCGCGATACCATCCGAGTAGGGGCAGTGTGGGAAGTGTTGGATGAGAGCGAGAGGGAAAAGGATACAAGGTAGTGGTCGGAGACTTGGAGGGAGTTGCAATGAGGTTAGTGGAGGAACAGCATCTAGTAAAGATGAGGTCGAGCGTATTGCCTGCCTTGTGAGTAGGGGGGAAGGTGAGAGGGTGAGGTCAAAAGAGGAGAGGAGTGGAAAGAAGGAGGCAGAGAGGAATGAGTCAAAGGTAGACGTGGGGAGGTTAAAGTCGCCCAGAACTGTGAGAGGTGAGCCGTCCTCAGGAAAGGAGCTTATCAAGGCATCAAGCTCATTGATGAACTCTCCGAGGGAACCTGGAGGGCGATAAATGATAAGGATGTTAAGCTTGAAAGGGCTGGTAACTGTGACAGCATGGAATTCAAAGGAGGCGATAGACAGATGGGTAAGGGGAGAAAGAGAGAATGACCACTTGGGAGAGATGAGGATCCCGGTGCCACCACCCCGCTGACCAGAAGCTCTCGGGGTGTGCGAGAGCACGTGGGCGGACGAAGAGAGAGCAGTAGGAGTAGCGGTGTTGTCTGTGGTGATCCATGTTTCCGTCAGAGCCAAGAAGTCGAGGGACTGGAGGGAGGCATAGGCTGAGATGAACTCTGCCTTGTTGGCCGCAGATCGGCAGTTCCAGAGGCTACCGGAGACCTGGAACTCCACGTGGGTCGTGCGCGCTGGGACCACCAGATTAGGTGGCTGCGGCCATGCGGTGTGGAGCGTTTGTATGGTCTGTGCAGAGAGGAGAGAACAGGGATAGACAGACACATAGTTGACAGGCTAGAGAAGAGGCTACGCTAATGCAGAGGAGATTGGAATGACAAGTGGACTACACGTCTCGAATGTTCAGAAAGTTAAGCTTACGTAGCAAGAATCTAATTGACTAAAATGATTAAAATGATAGAGTACTGCTGGGGTAGGCTAGCTGCGTTGTTGACACTACCCTAATCAAGTCGTACCGTTGAGTGTGAAGTTTCTACAATGCTGCTTATCGGGAGCTAGCTGGCTAGCTAGCAGTGTTGGTTACGTTACGTTGCGTTAGGAGAACGACAATAGCTGGCTAGCTAACCTAGAAAATCGCTCTAGACTACACAATTATCTTTGAAACAAAGACGGCTATGTAGCTAGCTATGTAGCTAGCTACGATCAAACAAATCACACCGTTGGGACTGTAATGAAATGAAATGAAAAAGTGATACTACCTGTGGAGCGACGCGGAATGCGACCGGAATGCGAAAGTTCTATTCAGTAGACGTTGGCTGGCTATTGGCTAGCTAGGAGTGTCTCCTACGTTAAGGACGACAAAATAGCTGGCTAGCTAACCTCGGTGAATTAAGATAATCACTCTAAGACTACACACTCTAAACTACACAATTATCTTGGATACGAAGACAGCAAAGACAACTATGTAGCTATCTAATACTACACTAATCAAGTCGTTCGGTTGAGTGTGATAGTTACTACAGTGCTACGGTAGCCGGTGAACGTATGCTAGCTGGCTAGCTGCTAGGCAGATAGGAGGGCGACGAAATACGATAATAACGCAATTATCACTCTAAGACTCCACACTCTAAGCTACACAATTATCTTGGATACGAAGACAGCAAAGACAACTATGTAGCTAGCTATGTAGCTAGCTAACACTACACTAATCAAGTCGTTCAGTGAGTGTGATAGTTAATACAGTGCTACGGTAGCCGGTGAACGTATGCTAGCTGGCTAGCTGCTAGGCAGATAGGAGGGCGACGAAATACGATAATAACGCAATTATCACTCTAAGACTCCACACTCTAAGCTACACAATTATCTTAGATACGAAGACAGCAAAGACAACTATGTAGCTAGCTATGTAGCTAGCTAACACTACACTAATCAAGACGTTCAGTTGAGTGTGATAGTTACTACAGTGCTACGGTAGACGGTGAACGTGTTGGACAGATAGGAGACGACAGATAGGAGACGACGAAATACGATAATTACGCAATTATCTTTGATACAACGACGACTATGTAGCTAGCTAAGAGGAAATTGCTAAGATTAGACAAATCAGACCGTTGTACTATAATGAAATGTAATGAAATGTAATGAAAAAGTTATACAACCTGCAGACCGAAGCGCGGATGCGACCAGATCGCTCCAACCCGGAAGTCACCCCTCTTCCCTACTCACCCCTCCTCCCTTCTCACCCCTCCTCACCTCTCCTCCCTCCTCCTCCTCCCTCCTCACCCCTCCTCCTCCTCCGTCCTCCTCCCTCCTCACCCTTCCTCCTCCTCACCCCTCCTCCCTCCTCACCCCTCCTCCTCCTCCGTCCTCCTCCCTCCTCACCCCTCCTCCTCCTCACCCCTCCTCCCTCCTCACCTCTCCTCCCTCCTCCTCCCTCCTCACCCCTCCTCACCTCTCCTCCCTCCTCACCCCTCCTCACCCCTCCTCACCCCTCCTCCTCCCTCCTCCTCCCTCCTCACCCCTCCTCACCTCTCCTCCTTCCTCCTCCTCCCTCCTCACCCCTCCTCACCCCTCTTCCTCCCTCCTCCTCCCTCCTCACCTCTCCTCCCTCCTCACCCCTCCTCCTCCCTCCTCCTCCCTCCTCACCCCTCCTCACCTCTCCTCCCTCCTCACCCCTCCTCACCCAGGCTTAACTCCAGGCTTGTGAGTGCAGTTTCCTGAGCCTTTGTCTCCTGTCTAGGTTGTGGGCCTTAACCTATCTACTACGGTGGATTAAATCAGGGCCAAACACAGTGTTTCTTGGTCTTACACAAATCTCTTTTCAAACCAAAGTAGGAACCACATTATGTCATGATTATTAACCACATATACATATGGCATGATTATTAACCACATATACATATGGCATGATTATTAACCACATATACATATGGCATAATTATTAACCACATGTACATATGGCATGATTATTAACCACATATAGATATGGCATGACTATTAACCACATGTACATATGGCATGATTATTAACCACATATACATATGGCATGATTATTAACCACATATACATATGGAACCACATATACATATGGCATGACTATTAACCACATATACATATGGAACCACATATACATATGGCATGATTATTAACCACATATACATATGGAACCACATATACATATGGCATGATTATTAACCACATATACATATGGAACCACATATACATATGGCATGATTATTAACCACATATACATATGGCATGACTATTAACCACATATACATATGGCATGACTATTAACCACATATACATATGGCATGATTATTAACCACATATATATGGCATGATTATTAACCACATATACATATGGAACCACATATACATATGGCATGACTATTAACCACATATACATATGGCATGATTATTAACCACATATACATATGGCATGATTATTAACCACATATATATATGGCATGACTATTAACCACATATACATATGGCATGCCATTAGGAACCACATATACATATGGCATGATTATAGTATTAGTTTAGTCTCAAACCTCAAATCAAATCAAATCAAATGTATTTGTCACATACACATGGTTAGCAGATGTTAATGCGAGTGTAGCGAAATGCTTGTGCTTCTAGTTCCGACAATGCAGTGATAACCAACAAGTAATCTAACTAACAATTCTAAAATTACTGTCTTATACACAGTGTAAGGGGATAAAGAATATGTACATAAGGATATATGAGTGAGTGATGGTACAGAGCAGCAAACAGTAGATGGTATCGAGTACAGTATATACATATGAGATGAGTATGTAGACAAAGTAAACAAAGTGGCATAGTTAAAGTGGCTAGTGATACATGTATTACATAAGGATGCAGTCGATGATGTAGAGTACAGTATATACGTATGCATATGAGATGAATAATGTAAGGTAAGTAACATTATATAAGGTAGCATTGTTTAAAGTGGCTAGTGATATATTTACATCATTTCCCATCAATTCCCATTATTAAAGTGGCTGGAGTTGGGTCAGTGTCAATGACAGTGTGTTGGCAGCAGCCACTCAATGGTGGCTGTTTAACAGTCTGATAGCCTTGAGATAGAAGCTGTTTTTCAGTCTCTCAGTCCCAGCTTTGATGCACCTGTACTGACCTCGCCTTCTGGATGATAGCGGGGTGAACAGGCAGTGGTTCGGGTGGTTGATGTCCTTGATGATCTTTATGGCCTTCCTGTAACATCGGGTGGTGTAGGTGTCCTGGAGGGCAGGTAGTTTGCCCCGGTGATGCGTTGTGCAGACCTCACTACCCTCTGAGAGCCTTACGGTTGAGGGCGGAGCAGTTGCCGTACCAGGCGGTGATACAGCCCGCCAGGATGCTCTCGATTGTGCATCTGTAGAAGTTTGTGAGTGCTTTTGGTGACAAGCCAAATTTCTTCAGCCTCCTGAGGTTGAAGAGGCGCTGCTGCGCCTTCTTCACGACGCTGTCAGTGTGAGTGGACCAATTCAGTTTGTCTGTGATGTGTATGCCGAGGAACTTAAAACTTGCTACCCTCTCCACTACTGTTCCATCGATGTGGATAGGGGGTGTTCCCTCTGCTGTTTCCTGAAGTCCACAATCATCTCCTTAGTTTTGTTGACGTTGAGTGTGAGGTTATTTTCCTGACACCACACTCCGAGGGCCCTCACCTCCTCCCTGTAGGCCGTCTCGTCGTTGTTGGTAATCAAGCCTACCACTGTTGTGTCGTCCGCAAACTTGATGATTGAGTTGGAGGCGTGCGTGGCCACGCAGTCGTGGGTGAACAGGGAGTACAGGAGAGGGCTCAGAACGCACCCTTGTGGGGCCCCGTGTTGAGGATCAGCGGGGAGGAGATGTTGTTGCCTACCCTCACCACCTGGGGGCGGCCCGTCAGGAAGTCCAGTACCCAGTTGCACAGGGCGGGGTCGAGACCCAGGGTCTCGAGCTTGATGACGAGCTTGGAGGGTACTATGGTGTTGAATGCCGAGCTGTAGTCGATGAACAGCATTCTCACATAGGTATTCCTCTTGTCCAGGTGGGTTAGGGCAGTGTGCAGTGTGGTTGAGATTGCATCGTCTGTGGACCTATTTGGGCGGTAAGCAAATTGGAGTGGGTCTAGGGTGTCAGGTAGGGTGGAGGTGATATGGTCCTTGACTAGTCTCTCAAAGCACTTCATGATGACGGAAGTGAGTGCTACGGGGCGGTAGTCGCTTAGCTCAGTTACCTTAGCTTTCTTGGGAACAGGAACAATGGTGGCCCTCTTGAAGCATGTGGGAACAGCAGACTGGTATAGGGATTGATTGAATATGTCCGTAAACACACCGGCCAGCTGGTCTGCGCATGCTCTGAGGGCGCGGCTGGGGATGCCTTCTGGGCCTGCAGCCTTGCGAGGGTTAACACGTTTAAATGTCTTACTCACCTCGGCTGCAGTGAAGGAGAGACCGCATGTTTTCGTTGCAGGCCGTGTCAGTGGCACTGTATTGTCCTCAAAGCGGGCAAAAAAGTTATTTAGTCTGCCTGGGAGCAAGACATCCTGGTCCGTGACTGGGCTGGGTTTCTTCTTGTAGTCCGTGATTGACTGTAGACCCTGCCACATGCCTCTTGTGTCTGAGCCGTTGAATTGAGATTCTACTTTGTCTCTGTACTGACGCTTAGCTTGTTTAATAGCCTTGCGGAGGGAATAGCTGCACTGTTTGTATTCGGTCATGTTGCCAGACACCTTGCCCTGATTAAAAGCAGTGGTTCGCGCTTTCAGTTTCACGCGAATGCTGCCATCAATCCACGGTTTCTGGTTAGGGAATGTTTTTATCGTTGCTATGGGAACGACATCTTCAACGCACGTTCTAATGAACTCGCACACCGAATCAGCGTATTCGTCAATATTTTTATCTGACGCAATACGAAACATGTCCCAGTCCACGTGATGGAAGCAGTCTTGGAGTGTGGAGTCAGCTTGGTCTGACCAGCGTTGGACAGACCTCAGCGTGGGAGCCTCTTGTTTTAGTTTCTGCCTGTAGGCAGGGATCAGCAAAATGGAGTCGTGGTCAGCTTTTCCGAAAGGGGGGCGGGGCAGGGCCTTATATGCGTCGCGGAAGTTAGAGTAACAATGATCCAAGGTTTTACCACCCCTGGTTGCGCAATCGATATGCTGATAAAATTTAGGGAGTCTTGTTTTCAGATTAGCTTTGTTAAAATCCCCAGCTACAATGAATGCAGCCTCCGGATAAATGGTTTCCAGTTTGCAAAGAGTTAAATAAAGTTCGTTCAGAGCCATCGATGTGTCTGCTTGGGGGATATATACGGCTGTGATTATAATCGAAGAGAATTCTCTTGGAAGATAATGCGGTCTACATTTGATTGTGAGGAATTCTAAATCAGGTGAACAGAAGGATTTGAGTTCCTGTATGTTTCCTTCATCACACCATGTCTCGTTAGTCATGAGGCATACGCCCCGCCGCTCTTCTTACCAGAAAGATGTTTGTTTCTGTCGGCGCGATGCGTGGAGAAACCCGTTGGCTGCACCGCATCGGATAGCGTCTTCCCAGTAAGCCATGTTTCCGTGAAGCAGAGAACATTGCAGTCTCTGATGTCCCTCTGGAATGCTACCCTTGCTCGGATTTCATCAACCTTGTTGTCAAGAGACTGGACATTGGCAAGAAGAATGCTGGGGAGTGGTGCGCGATGTGCCCTTGTCCGGAGTCTGACCAGAAGACCGCTACGTTTCCCTCTTTTTCGGAGTCGTTTTCTTGGGTCGCTGCATGCGATCCATTCCGTTGTCCTGTTTGTAAGGCAGAACACAGGATCCGCGTCGTGGAAAACATATTCTTGGTCGTACTGATGGTGAGTTGACGCTGATCTTATATTCAGTAGTTCTTCTCGACTGTATGTAATGAAACCTAAGATGACCTGGGGTACTAATGTAAGAAATAACACGTAAAAAAACAAAAAACTGCATAGTTTCCTAGGAACGCGAAGCGAGGCGGCCATCTCTGTCGGCGCTGTAAAGACTATAGTATTAGTTTAGTATCAAACCTCTAGACTATAGTATTAGTTTAGCCTCCAGCCTCTAGACTATAGTATTAGTTTAGCCTCAAACCTCTAGAATATAGTATTAGTTTAGTCTCAAATCTCTAGACAAGGTATTCACAAACTGAGATACACCAAATATTTTCCAACAGTACATTTATATTTTACAATGGGGCTCTACATTTGGGTGAGGTTTTCAGCTAAATAACAACACAATGTCAAATACAGGTATCCTAGTCAAATTATTAACATCCAATCACATTAACCGTTACTCTCTCACAGGAAACCTTCCCTCTTGTGCAGACATTTAGAAACAAAACATAACAATGTGAAAAATAAGCCATGGGATGTTTTTGAGTGAGAATAAAGATGACTTTCGAGTAGTAAGACATGTATAAAAGCAACAGATATCTTTAATAAGAAGGAGCTAGAAAGGGCTTATGTGGTGAGCTACTGAGTGGCTGGGACAGACAAGCCCCATACTATTGTAGAGGTGTAGCTAGGACAGGCAAGTCCCCATACTATTGTGGAGGAGTAGCTAGGACAGACAAGCCCCATACTATTGTGGAGGACTGGCAAGCCCCATACTATTGTGGAGGACTGGCAAGCCCCATACTATTGTGGAGGACTGGCAAGCCCCATACTATTGTGGAGGACTGGCAAGCCCCATACTATTGTGGAGGACTGGCAAGCCCCATACTATTGTGGAGGACTGGCAAGCCCCATACTATTGTGGAGGAGTGGCTAGGACAGACAAGCCCCATACTATTGTGGAGGACTGGCAAGCCCCATACTATTGTAGAGGAGTGGCTAGGACAGGCAAGTCCCATACTATTGTAGAGGAGTGGCTAGGACAGGCAAGCCCCATACTATTGTAGAGGTGTAGCTAGGACAGGCAAGTCCCCATACTATTGTGGAGGAGTAGCTAGGACAGACAAGCCCCATACTATTGTGGAGGACTGGCAAGCCCCATACTATTGTGGAGGACTGGCAAGCCCCATACTATTGTGGAGGACTGGCAAGCCCCATACTATTGTGGAGGACTGGCAAGCCCCATACTATTGTGGAGGACTGGCAAGCCCCATACTATTGTGGAGGACTGGCAATCCCCATACTATTGTGGAGGAGTGGCTAGGACAGACAAGCCCCATACTATTGTGGAGGACTGGCAAGCCCCATACTATTGTAGAGGAGTGGCTAGGACAGGCAAGTCCCATACTATTGTAGAGGTGTAGCTAGGACAGGCAAGTCCCCATACTATTGTGGAGGAGTAGCTAGGACAGACAAGTCCCATACTATTGTGGAGGACTGGCAAGCCCCATACTATTGTGGAGGACTGGCAAGCCCCATACTATTGTGGAGGACTGGCAAGCCCCATACTATTGTGGAGGACTGGCAAGCCCCATACTATTGTGGAGGACTGGCAAGCCCCATACTATTGTGCTCCTATCATTTTAAGAAGCCCCATACTATTGACCTTCCACTGGAGGCAAGAGGACTGGCAAGCCCCATACTATTGTGGAGGAGTGGCTAGGACAGACAAGTCCCATACTATTGTAGAGGTGTAGCTAGGACAGGCAAGTCCCCATACTATTGTGGAGGAGTAGCTAGGACAGACAAGCCCCATACTATTGTGGAGGACTGGCAAGCCCCATACTATTGTGGAGGACTGGCAAGCCCCATACTATTGTGGAGGACTGGCAAGCCCCATACTATTGTGGAGGACTGGCAAGCCCCATACTATTGTGGAGGACTGGCAAGCCCCATACTATTGTGGAGGACTGGCAAGCCCCATACTATTGTGGAGGAGTGGCTAGGACAGACAAGCCCCATACTATTGTGGAGGACTGGCAAGCCCCATACTATTGTAGAGGAGTGGCTAGGACAGGCAAGTCCCATACTATTGTAGAGGAGTGGCTAGGACAGGCAAGCCCCATACTATTGTGGAGGACTGGCAAGCCCCATACTATTGTAGAGGTGTAGCTAGGACAGGCAAGTCCCATACTATTGTAGAGGAGTGGCTAGGACAGGCAAGTCCCATACTATTGTAGAGGAGTGGCTAGGACAGGCAAGCCCCATACTATTGTGGGGGAGTTAATTATTCCTGCTGCCGGGGATATGGCTGGGACAATGCTGGGGGAAAGGACAAAAAAACTATACAGACAAAGACTTCATCAAACAATGCTTCACAATGCATCAGTGACATGGCAGGAGATGTTTTGAAACAATTACTGCTTCGCATACAAGCCAGTGAATTATATGCATTACAGCTGGATGAGTCAACAGACACCTGGCACAGCTCCTGGTATATGTCCGTTATGTTTATGGGAGGTCAATTAAGGAAGACATCCTCATCCTCTTCTGCAAACCACTGGAAACCAGGACAGGAGAGGATATTTTTTAAGTACTGGACAGCTTTGTGACATCAAATGGCCTTTGGTGGCCGAGATGTGTTGGTATCTGTACTGATGGTGCCATGACAGGGAGACATAGCGTAGGGGTAATGCGCCTGTAACCGTTACTCTTTCGTAGGAATTCCACTAACGGTCCGTATGTAGCCAAACGTAGATGCTGCTCATGTTGGTATCTGTACTGATGGCGCAAAACTCATAGTGGAGTGGTAACGCGCGTGCAAGCAGTTCCTCCCGACGCCACTTGGGTACACTGCAGCATCCACCAAGAGGCTCTTGAGTACACTGCAGCATCGACCAAGAGGCTCTTGAGTACACTGCAGCATCCACCGAGAGGCTCTTGGGTACACTGCAGCATCCACCAAGAGGCTCTTGAGTACACTGCGGCATCCACCGAGAGGCTCTTGGGTACACTGCAGCATCGACCAAGAGGCTCTTGGGTACACTGCAGCATCCACCAAGAGGCTCTTGGGTACACTGCAGCATCCACCAAGAGGCTCTTGGGTAGACTGCAGCATCCACCAAGAGGCTCTTGCTGCCAAGGCAATGCCTGACAGCTTGAAAGGCTTTTTGGACACTACAGTGAAAATATAAAACTTTGTTAAAGCAAAGCCCCTGAACTCTCGTGTATTTTCTGCATTATGCAGCATATCGCCCTCCATTTGGTAAATCCGACCACAACTATATCCTGCTGATTCCTGCTTACAAGCAAAAATTCAAGCATGAAGCACCAGTGACTCGGTCTATAAGAAAGTGGTCAGATGAAGCAGATGCTAAACTACAGGACTGCTTTGCTAGCACAGACTGGAGCATGTTCCGGGATTGCTCCAATGACATTGAGGAATACATCGACGAACCATCAAACAGGCAAAGCGTCAATACAGGACTAAGATTGAATCCTACTACACAGGCTCTGATGCTCGTCGGATGTGGCAGGGCTTGCAAACTATTACAGATTACAAAGGGAAGCACATCCACGAGCTGTCCAGTGACACGAGCCTACCAGACGAGCTAAATCACTTCTATGCTCGCTTCGAGGCAAGCAACATTGATGCATGCATGAGAGCATCAGCTGGTCCGGACGACTGTGTGATCACGCTCTCCGTAGCCGACGTGAGTAAGACCTTTAAACAGGTTAACATACACAAGGCTGCGGGGCCAGACGGATTACCAGGACGTGCGCTCCGGGCATGTGCTGACCAACTGGCAGGTGTCTTCACTGACATTTTCAACACGTCTCTGATTGAGTTGTAAAATACAACATGCCTCAAGCAGACCACCATAGTCCCTGTGCCCAAGAACACAAAGGCAACCTGCCTAAACGACTACAGACCCGTAGCACTCACGTCCGTAGCCATGAAGTGCTTTGAAACGCTCACATCACCCCATTATTATTATTATTTGCACATTCTTCCATTGCAAAACTACCATTCCAGTGTTTTACTTGCTATATTGTATTTACTTTACCACCATGGCCTTTTTTTGCCTTTACCTCCCTTCCCACCTAATTTGCTCACATTGTATATAGACTTGTTTTTTTTACTGTATTATTGACTGTATGTTTGTTTTACTCCATGTGTAACTCTGTGTCGTTGTATGTGTCGAACTGCTTTGCTTTATCGAAATTGAAATGCTTTATCGAAATTGCAACAAGCGGTTCTGTGGAAATTTTATTTAATCAGAAGCCACTGTCAGATTTCTGGATTGGGCTGCGCTCAGAGTATCCTGCCTTGGCAAATTGCGCTGTTAAGACATTGATGCCCTTTGCAACCACGTACCTATGTGTGAGTGGATTCTCTGCCCCCACTAGAATGAAAACTAAATACAAGCACAGACTGTTTGTGGGAAATGATTCAAGACTGAGACTCTCGCCAATACAACCCAACATCGCAGAGTTATGTGCATCCTTTCAAGCACACCCTTCTCATTAACCTTTGGTGAGTTATTCACAATTTTTGATGAAGAAATAAGGTTTTATATGTAAGATGGTTAAATAAAGAGCAAAATGGTTGATTATTATTATATTATTCTTTGTGCCCTGGTCCTATAAGAGCTCTCCCACGAGGTTGTGACAAACTCATTCTTCTGTTTAATACATGTATAGTATAGTGTGTGTGTGGCAGGCTTACAATGATGGCAAAAAACAACATTTGAGAGTGAGCTGACCCTGGTGCTAGAGGGGGTACAGCTGACCCTGGTGCTAGAGGGGGTACAGCTGACCCTGGTGCTAGAGGGGGTACAGCTGACCCTGGTGCTAGAGGGGGTACAGCTGACCCTGGTGCTAGAGGGGGTACAGCTGACCCTGGTGCTAGAGGGGGTACAGCTGACCCTGGTGCTAGAGGGGGTACAGCTGACCCTGGTGCTAGAGGGGGTACAGCTGACCCTGGTGCTAGAGGGGGGTACAGGTGACCCTGGTGCTAGAGGGGGTACAGCTGGAGGGTGAATGTTTGAAGAGATACGGGGACTATGAAAAGTTTGCGAAACACTGCTGTAGACTATAGTATTAGTTTAGCCTCAAAACTCTAGACTATAAAGTAAAACTTGTAAACAGAACATTAAATTGATCATAACAATATTAAAGCCGTCAAAATACCAGAAACAACTAGAACACTTTAGGAATAGATAATGTTTGCATGGACCTGTTGCTTCGTCATGGTCCTTTCAGTGTAAGATGACTTTGTTCTGGATGCTTAACGCATATACACTTTACATATAGCAGGTAGCAAGAGTAAAATAAGCAAGTAGGTAGTCTTGTCTGGGCTAGAATCACCCATAGGACAGGAACCTAGTGGCTTTGTCTGGGCTAGAATCACCCAGAGGACAGGAGCTTAGTGGCTTTGACTGGGCTAGAATCACCCAGAGGACAGGAGCCTAGTGGCTTTGACTGGGCTAGAATCACCCAGAGGACAGGAGCCTAGTGGCTTTGACTGGGCTAGAATCACCCAGAGGACAGGAGCCTAGTGGCTTTGACTGGGCTAGAATCACCCAGAGGACAGGAGCCTAGTGGCTTTGACTGGGCTAGAATCACCCAGAGGACAGGAGCCTAGTAGTCTTCCATTTTCTGTAGCGTGAGGCAGATTGATGGATAGGGACTTAGTCTAGTTCCTGTTTTTTGATTGGCTGTCTTTTGTGGTCTCATAGTGAATGGCTGTCTTTGTGGTCTCATAGTGAATGGCTGTCTTTGTGGTCTCATAGAGAACGGCTGTCTTTGTGGTCTCATAGTGAACGGCTGTGTTTGTGGTCTCATAGTGAACAGCTGTCTTTGTCGTCTCATAGTGAACGGCTGTCAGGTTGTATAATCCTGACCTGTGATGCTCTGATCTGCTTCATCGTTTATGCCGTGATAAACGTTCATTACACGGAGCAAAGCTGGCAATGCTACTCCCCTATTTAGTCCACTACGTTTCTCCAAAGCCCATGGGGAAAGGGGTGTCATTTCAGGCACATTCCTTGTTATAAAAATGAGGAGGGAAGAGAAAATCTTTATTAAATTGTTCTAATATCAGGACTGTGGAACTACAGCAGGACTCAGCTGGCTGGCAGTCTGGGGAGCCACAAAACACAGGGGTTTGATTCACAGATATGAAAGGACTATACCTTACTGGTTGACTTATGAACTCAGTAGTAAACTACTGACCTCACATGTAAACTACTGACCTGACTGGTAAACTACTGACCTCACATGTAAACTACTGACCTGACTGGTAAACTACTGACCTGACCGGTAAACTACTGAACTCAACAGTAAACTAATGACCTGACTAGTAAACTACTGACCTGACTGGTAAACTACTGAACTCGACAGTAAACTAATGACCTGACTAGTAAACTACTGACCTCACATATAAACTACTGACCTGACTGGTAAACTACTGACCTCACATGTAAACTACTGACCTGACTGGTAAACTACTGACCTGACTGGTAAACTACTGACCTGACTGGTAAACTACTGACCTCACATATAAACTACTGACCTGACTGGTAAACTACTGACCTGACTGGTAAACTACTGACCTCACATATAAACTACTGACCTGACTGGTAAACTACTGACCTCACATGTAAACTACTGGCCTCACATGTAAACTACTGACCTGACTGGTAAACTACTGACCTGACTGGTAAACTACTGACCTCACATGTAAACTACTGACCTGACTGGTAAGTCAGGCAAGTCAGTTAAGAACAAATTCTTATTTTCAATGACGGTCCAGGAACAGTGGGTTAACTGCCTGTTCAGGGGCAGAACAACAGATTTGTATCTTTTCAGCTCGAGATTTGAACTTGCAGCCTTTCAGTTACTAGTCCAACGCTCTAACCACTAGGATACCTGCTGGTTACTAGTCCAACGCTCTAACCACTAAGCTACCTGCTGGTTACTAGTCCAACACTCTAACCACTAGGATACCTGCTGGTTACTAGTCCAACGCTCTAACCACTAGGCTACCTGCTGGTTACTAGTCCAACGCTCTAACCACTAGGCTACCTGCTGGTTACTAGTCCAACACTCTAACCACTAGGCTACCTGCTGGTTACTAGTCCAATGCTCTAACCACTAACTAGTCCAACACTCTAACCACTAGGCTACCTGCTGGTTACTAGTCCAACGCTCTAACCACTAGGCTACCTGCTGGTTACTAGTCCAACGCTCTAACCACTAGGCTACCTGCTGGTTGATAGTCCAACGCTCTAACCACTAGGCTACCTGCTGGTTACTAGTCCAACGCTCTAACCACTAGGCTACCTGCTGATTACTAGTCCAACGCTCTAACCACTAGGCTACCTGCTGGTTACTAGTCCAACGCTCTAACCACTAGGCTACCTGCTGGTTACTAGTCCAACTCTCTAACCACTAGGCGACCTGCTGGTTACTAGTCCAACGCTATAACCACTAGGCTACCTGCTGGTTACTGGTCCAACGCTCTAACCACTAGGCTACCTGCTGGTTACTAGTCCAACGCTCTAACCACTAGGCTACCCTGCCGCCCCAAGATTAGACCTGCTGGTTACTAGTCCAATGCTCTAACCACTAGGCTACCCTGCCGCCCCAAGATGCGGTGCCCTAGACCTGCTGGTTACTAGTCCAACTACCCCTGCCACTCCCAAGATAAGTGCCCTAGCTCCAACGCTCTAACCACTAGGCTACCCTGCCGTCCCAAGATGCGGTGCCCTAGACCTGCTGGTTACTAGTCCAACGCTCTAACCACTAGGCTACCCTGCCACCCCAAGATGCGGTGCCCTAGACCTGCTGGTTACTAGTCCAACGCTCTAACCACTAGGCTACCCTGCCGTCCCAAGATAGGGTGCCCTAGACCTGCTGGTTACTAGTCCAACGCTCTAACCACTAGGCTACCCTGCCGCCCCAAGATGCGGTGCCCTAGACCTGCTGGTTACTAGTCCAACGCTCTAACCACTAGGCTACCCTGCCGCCCCAAGATGCGGTGCCCTAGACCTGCTGGTTACTAGTCCAACGCTCTAACCACTAGGCTACCCTGCCCTAGACCTGCTGGTTCCCAAGATAGGGTGCCCTAGACCTGCTGGTTACTAGTCCAACGCTCTAACCACTAGGCTACCCTGCCGCCCCAAGATGCGGTGCCCTAGACCTGCTGGTTACTAGTCCAACGCTCTAACCACTAGGCTACCCTGCCGTCCCAAGATGCGGTGCCCTAGACCTGCTGGTTACTAGTCCAACGCTCTAACCACTAGGCTACCCTGCCGCCCCAAGATGCGGTGCCCTAGACCTGCTGGTTACTAGTCCAACGCTCTAACCACTAGGCTACCCTGCCGTCCCAAGATAGGGTGCCCTAGACCTGCTGGTTACTAGTCCAACGCTCTAACCACTAGGCTACCCTGCCGTCCCAAGATTTTTTTATTTTTTTATTTTATTTCACCTTTATTTAACCAGGTGGGCAAGTTGAGAACAAGTTCTCATTTACAATTGCGACCTGGCCAAGATAAAGCAAAGCAGTTCGACACATACAATGACACAGAGTTACACATGGAGTAAAACAAACATACAGTCAATAATACAGTATAAACAAGTCTATATACAATGTGAGCAAATTTATGTTTTTTTATCTTTTCAGCTCGAGATTTGAACTTGCAGCCTTTCAGTTACTAGTCCAACGCTCTAACCACTAGGATACCTGCTGGTTACTAGTCCAACGCTCTAACCACTAGCCTACCTGCTGGTTACTAGTCCAACACTCTAACCACTAGGCTACCTGCTGGTTACTAGTCCAACACTCTAACCACTAGGCTACCTGCTGGTTACTAGTCCAACACTCTAACCACTAGGCTACCTGCTGGTTACTCCAATCCAACACTAACCACTAGGCTACCTGTTGGTTAACCACTAGGCTACCTGCTGGTTACTAGTCCAACACGCTCTAACCACTAACCCTGGTTGATAGTCCAACTAAGGCTACCTGCTGGTTACTAGTCCAATGCTCTAACCACTAACTAGTCCAACACTCTAACCACTAGGCTACCTGTTGGTTACTAGTCCAACGCTCTAACCACTAGGCTACCTGCTGGTTACTAGTCCAACGCTCTAACCACTAGGCTACCTGCTGGTTGATAGTCCAACGCTCTAACAGCTAGGCTACCTGCTGGTTACTAGTCCAACGCTCTAACCACTAGGCTACCTGCTGATTACTAGTCCAACGCTCTAACCACTAGGCTACCTGCTGGTTACTAGTCCAACGCTCTATCCACTAGGCTAACCTGCTGGTTACTAGTCCAACTCTCTAACCACTAGGCTACCTGCTGGTTACTAGTCCAACGCTATAACCACTAGGCTACCTGCTGGTTACTGGTCCAACGCTCTAACCACTAGGCTACCTGCTGGTTACTAGTCCAACCCTCTAACCACTAGGTTACCCTGCCGCCCCAAGATGCGGTGCCCTAGACCTGCTGGTTACTATTCCAACGCTCTAACCACTAGGCTACCCTGCCGCCCCAAGATGCGGTGCCTTAGACCTGCTGGTTACTAGTCCAATGCTCTAAACACTAGGCTACCCTGCCGCCCCAAGATGCGGTGCCCTAGACCTGCTGGTTACTAGTCCAACGCTCTAACCACTAGGCTACCCTGCCGCCCCAAGATGCGGTGCCCTAGACCTGCTGGTTACTAGTCCAACGCTCTAACCACTAGGCTACCCTGCCGTCCCAAGATGCGGTGCCCTAGACCTGCTGGTTACTAGTCCAACGCTCTAACCACTAGGCTACCTGCTGGTTACTAGTCCAACGCTCTAACCACTAGGCTACCCTGCCGCCCCAAGATTTTTTATTTTTTTATTTTATTTCACCTTTATTTAACCAGGTAAGCAAGTTGAGAACAAGTTCTCATTTACAATTGCGATCTGGCCAAGATAAAGCAAAGCAGTTCGACACATACAACGACACAGAGTTACACATGGAGTAAAACAAACATACAGTCAATAATACAGTATAAACAAGTCTATATACAATGTGAGCAAATTAGGTGAGAAGGGAGGTAAAGGCAAAAAAAGGCCATGGTGGCGAAGTAAATACAATATAGCAAGTAAAACACTGGAATGGTAGTTTTGCAATGGAAGAATGTGCAAAGTAGAAATAAAAATAATGGGGTGCAAAGGAGCAAAATAAATAAATAAATTAAATACAGTTGGGAAAGAGGTAGTTGTTTGGGCTAAATTATAGGTGGGCTATGTACAGGTGCAGTAATCTGTAAGATGCTCTGACAGTTGGTGCTTAAAGCTAGTGAGGGAGATAAGTGTTTCCAGTTTCAGAGATTTTTGTAGTTCGTTCCAGTCATTGGCAGCAGAGAACTGGAAGGAGAGGCGGCCAAAGAAAGAATTGGTTTTGGGGGTGACTAGAGAGATATACCTGCTGGAGCGTGTGCTACAGGTGGGAGATGCTATGGTGACCAGCGAGCTGAGATAAGGGGGTACTTTACCTAGCAGGGTCTTGTAGATGACATGGAGCCAGTGGGTTTGGCGTCAAGTATGAAGCGAGGGCCAGCCAACGAGAGCGTACAGGTCGCAATGGTGGGTAGTATATGGGGCTTTGGTCACAAAACAGATTGCACTGTGATAGACTGCATCCAATTTGTTGAGTAGGGTATTGGAGGCTATTTTGTAAATGACATCGCCAAAGTCGAGGATTGGTAGGATGGTCAGTTTTACAAGGGTATGTTTGGCAGCATGAGTGAAGGATGCTTTGTTGCGAAATAGGAAGCCAATTCTAGATTTAACTTTGGATTGGAGATGTTTGATATGGGTCTGGAAGGAGAGTTTACAGTCTAACCAGACACCTAAGTATTTGTAGTTGTCCACGTATTCTAAGTCAGAGCCGTCCAGAGTAGTGATGTTGGACAGGCGGGTAGGTGCAGGTAGCGATCGGTTGAAGAGCATGCATTTAGTTTTACTTGTATTTAAGAGCAATTGGAGGCCACGGAAGGAGAGTTGTAATGGCATTGAAGCTTGCCTGGAGGGTTGTTAACACAGTGTCCAAAGAAGGGCCGGAAGTATACAGAATGGTGTCATCTGCGTAGAGGTGGATCAGAGACTCACCAGCAGCAAGATCGACCTCAATGATGTATACAGAGAAGAGAGTCGGTCCAAGAATTGAACCCTGTGGCACCCCCATAGAGACTGCCAGAGGTCCGGACAGCAGACCCTCCGATTTGACACACTGAACTCTATCAGAGAAGTAGTTGGTGAACCAGGCGAGGCAATCATTTGAGAAACCAAGGCTGTCGAGTCTGCCGATGAGGATGTGGTGGTTGACAGAGTCGAAAGCCTTGGCCAGATCAATGAATACGGCTGCACAGTAATGTTTCTTATCGATGGCGGTTAAGATATCGTTTAGGACCTTGAGCGTGGCTGAGGTGCACCCATGACCAGCTCTGAAACCAGATTGCGTAGCAGAGAAGGTATGGTGAGATTCGAAATGGTCGGTAATCTGTTTGTTGACTTGGCTTTCGAAGACCTTAGAAAGGCATGGTAGGATAGAGATGCGGTGCCCTAGACCTGCTGGTTACTAGTCCAACGCTCTAACCACTAGGCTACCCTGCCATCCCAAGATGCGGTGCCCTAGACCTGCTGGTTACTAGTCCAACACTCTAACCACTTGGCTACCTGCCTGTTACTGGTCCAACACTCTAACCACCAGGCTCCCCTGCCGCCCCAAGATGCGGTGCCCTAGACCTACTGGTTACTAGTCCAACACTATAACCACTTGGCTCCCCTGCCGCACCACGATGCGGTGCCCTAGACCTGCTGGTTACTAGTCCAATGCTCTAACCACTAGGCTACCCTGCCGCCCCAAGATGCGGTGCCCTAGACCTGCTGGTTACTAGTTGCCCCTCCACTCTAACCACTAGACCTGCTGGTTACAAGTCGCCCCTCCACTCTAACCTCTAGACCTGCTGCCCCTCCACTCTAACCACTAGACCTGCCGCCCCTCCACTCTAACCACTAGACCTGCTGCCCCTCCACTCTAACCACTAGAACCTGCTGCCCATCCACTCTAACCACTAGACCTGCTGCCCCTCCACTCTAACCACTAGACCTGCTGGTTACTAGTCGCCCCTCCACTCTAACCACTAGACCTGCTGGTTACTAGTCAGCCCATCCACTCTAACCACTAGACCTGCTGACCCTCCACTCTAACCACTAGACCTGCTGGTTACTAGTCGCCCCTCCACTCTAACCACTAGACCTGCTGCCCCTCCACTCTAACCACTAGGCCTGCAGCCTCTCCACTCTAACCACTAGACCTGCCGCCCCTCCACTCTAACCACTAGACCTGCCGCCCCTCCACTCTAACCACTAGACCTGCCGCCCCTCCACTCTAACCACTAGACCAGCTGCCCCTCCACTCTAACCACTAGACCTGCTGGTTACTAGTCTCCCCTCCACTCTAACCACTAGACCTGCTGGTTACTAGTTGCCCCTCCACTCTAACCACTAGACCTGCCGCCCCTCCACTCTAACCACTAGACCTGCCGCCCCTCCACTCTAACCACTAGACCTGCCTCCCCTCCACTCTAACCACTAGACCTGCTGGTTACTAGTTGCCCCTCCACTCTAAACACTAGACCTGCCGCCCCTCCACTCTAACCACTAGACCTGCCGCCCCTCCACTCTAACCACTAGACCTGCTGGTTACTAGTCGCCCCTCCACTCTAACCACTAGACCTGCAGCCCCTCCACTCTAACCACTAGACCTGCTGGTTACTAGTCGCCCCTACCACTCTAACCACTAGACCTGCTGGTTCCTAGTCGCCCCTCCACTCTAACCACTAGACCTGCTGCCCCTCCACTCTAACCACTAGACCTGCCGCCCCTCCACTCTAACCACTAGACCAGCCGCCCCTCCACTCTAACCACTAGACCTGCCGCCCCTCCACTCTAACCACTAGACCTGCTGCCCCTCCACTCTAACCACTAGACCTGCTGGTTACAAGTCGCCCCTCCACTCTAACCACTAGACCTGCCGCCCCTCCACTCTAACCACTAGACCTGCTGGTTACTAGTCGCCCCTCCACTCTAACCACTAGACCTGCTGGTTACTAGTCGCCCCTCCACTCTAACCACTAGACCTGCTGGTTACTAGTCGCCCCTCCACTCTAACCACTAGACCTGCTGGTTCCTAGTCGCCCCTCCACTCTAACCACTAGACCTGCTGCCCCTCCACTCTAACCACTAGACCTGCCGCCCCTCCACTCTAACCACTAGACCAGCCGCCCCTCCACTCTAACCACTAGACCTGCCGCCCCTCTACTCTAACCACTAGACCTGCTGCCCCTCCACTCTAACCACTAGACCTGCTGGTTACTAGTCGCCCCTCCACTCTAACCACTAGACCTGCAGCCCCTCCACTCTAACCACTAGACCTGCTGGTTACTAGTCGCCCCTCCACTCTAACCACTAGACCTGCCGCCCCTCCACTCTAACCACGAGACCTGCTGCGCCACCCTGCCGCCCCTCCACTCTAACCACTAGACCTGCCGCCCCTCCACTCTAACCACTAGACCTGCCGCCCCTCCACTCTAACCACTAGGCTACCTGCCGCCCCTCCACTCTAACCACTAGGCTACCTGCCACCCTCCACTCTAACCACTAGGCTACCTGCCGCCCCTCCACTCTAACCACTAGACCTGCTGGTTACTAGTCGCCCCTCCACTCTAACCACTAGACCTGCTGCCCCTCCACTCTAACCACTAGACCTGCTGCCCCTCCACTCTAACCACTAGACCAGCCACCCCTCCACTCTAACCACTAGACCAGCTGCCCCTACACTCTAACCACTAGACCTGCCGCCCCTCCACTCTAACCACTAGACCTGCTGCCCCTCCACTCTAACCACTAGACCTGCCGCCCCTCCACTCTAACCACTAGACCTGCAGCCCCTCCACTCTAACCACTAGACCTGCCGCCCCTCCACTCTAACCACTAGACCTGCCGCCCCTCCACTCTAACCACTAGACCTGCTGCCCCTCCACTCTAACCACTAGACCTGCTGGTTACAAGTCGCCCCTCCACTCTAACCATTAGACCTGCCGCCCCTCCACTCTAACCACTAGACCTGCCGCCCCTCCACTCTAACCACTAGACCTGCTGCCCCTCCACTCTAACCACTAGACCTGCTGGTTACAAGTCGCCCCTCCACTCTAACCACTAGACCTGCTGCCCCTCCACTCTAACCACTAGACCTGCTGGTTACTAGTCGCCCCTCCACTCTAACCACTAGACCTGCAGCCCCTCCACTCTAACCACTAGACCTGCTGGTTACTAGTTGCCCCTCCACTCTAAACACTAGACCTGCCGCCCCTCCACTCTAACCACTAGACCTGCCGCCCCTCCACTCTAACCACTAGACCTGCTGGTTACTAGTCGCACCTCCACTCTAACCACTAGACCTGCAGCCCCTCCACTCTAACCACTAGACCTGCTGGTTACTAGTCGCCCCTCCACTCTAACCACTAGACCTGCTGGTTCCTAGTCGCCCCTCCACTCTAACCACTAGACCTGCCGCCCCTCCACTCTAACCACTAGACCAGCCGCCCCTCCACTCTAACCACTAGACCTGCCGCCCCTCCACTCTAACCACTAGACCTGCTGCCCCTCCACTCTAACCACTAGACCTGCTGGTTACAAGTCGCCCCCTCCACTCTAACCACTAGACCTGCCGCCCTCCACTCTAACCACTAGACCTGCTGGTCTAACCACTAGTCGCCCCTCCACTCTAACCACTAGACCTGCTGGTTACTAGTCGCCCCTCCACTCTAACCACTAGACCTGCTGGTTACTAGTCGCCCCTCCACTCTAACCACTAGACCTGCTGGTTACTAGTCGCCCCTCCACTCTAACCACTAGACCTGCTGCCCCTCCACTCTAACCACTAGACCTGCTGGTTACTAGTCGCCCCCCCTCCACTCTAACCACTAGACCTGCAGCCCCTCCACTCTAACCACTAGACCTGCTGGTTACTAGTCGCCCCTCCACTCTAACCACTAGACCTGCCGCCCCTCCACTCTAACCACTAGACCTGCTGCGCCACCCTGCCGCCCCTCCACTCTAACCACTAGACCTGCCGCCCTCCACTCTAACCACTAGACCTGCCGCCCTCCACTCTAACCACTAGGCTACCTGCCGCCCTCCACTCTAACCACTAGGCTACCTGCCGCCCCTCCACTCTAACCACTAGCTACCTGCCGCCCTCCACTCTAACCACTAGACCTGCTGGTTACTAGTCGCCCTCCACTCTAACCACTAGACTAGACCTGCTGCCCCTCCACTCTAACCACTAGACCTGCTGCCCCTCCACTCTAACCACTAGACCAGCCACCCTCCACTCTAACCACTAGACCAGCCGCCCCTCCACTCTAACCACTAGACCTGCCGCCCTCCACTCTAACCACTAGACCTGCCTCCCCTCCACTAGACCTAACCACTAGTCCCTCCACTCTAACCACTAGACCTGCCGCCCCTCCACTCTAACCACTAGACCTGCCGCCCCTCCACTCTAACCACTAGACCTGCCGCCCCTCCACTCTAACCACTAGACCTGCAGCCCTCCACTCTAACCACTAACCACTAGACCTGCCGCCCCTCCACTCTAACCACTAGACCTGCTGCCCCTCCACTCTAACCACTAGACCTGCCGCCCCTCCACTCTAACCACTAGACCAGACCCGCCCCTCCACTCTAACCACTAGACCTGCCGCCCCTCCACTCTAACCACTAGACCTGCTGCCCCTCCACTCTAACCACTAGACCTGCTGGTTACTAAGTCGCCGCCCCTCCACTCTAACCACTAGACCTGCCGCCCCTCCACTCTAACCACCTCCCCTCCACTCTAACCACTAGACCTGCCGCCCCTCCACTCTAACCACTAGGCTACCTGCCACCCTCCACTCTAACCACTAGACCTGCCGCCCCTCCACTCTAACCACTAGACCTGCCGCCCCCACTCTAACCACTAGACCTGCCGCCCCTCCCCCTCCACTCTAACCACTAGACCTGCCCCTCCACTCTAACCACTAGACAACCACTAGACCTCGCCCCTCCACTCTAACCCTCCACCCCTCCACTCTAACCACTAGACCTGCCGCCCCTCCACTCTAACCACTAGACCTGCCGCCCTCCACTCTAACCACTAGACCTGCTACCTAACCACCCTCCACTAACCACTAACCTGCCGCCCCTCCACTCTAACCACTAGACCTGCGCCCCTCCACTCTAACCACTAGACCTGCCGCCCCTCCACTCTAACCACTAGACCTGCCGCCCCTCCACTCTAACCACTAGACCTGCCGCCCCTCCACTCTAACCACTAGACCTGCCGCCCCTCCACTCTAACCACTAGACCTGCCGCCCCTCCACTCTAACCAACCACTACCTAACCCACCCTCCACTCCACTCTAACCACTAGGCTACCTGCCCCTCCCTAACCACTGGCCCCTCCACTCTAACCACTAGCTAGACCTGCCGCCCCTCCACTCTAACCACTAGACCTGCCGCCCCTCCACTCTAACCACTAGACCTGCTGGTTACCGCCCCTCCACTCTAACCACTAGGACCTGCCGCCCCTCCACTCTAACCACTAGGCTAGACTAACCACTAGACCTGCCGCCCTCCACTCTAACCCTAGACCTGCCGCCCCTCCACTCTAACCACTAGACCTGCCGCCCCTCCACTCTAACCACTAGACCTGCCGCCCCTCCACTCTAACCGCTAGACCTGCCGCCCCTCCACTCTAACCACTAGACCAGCCGCCCTCCACTCTAACCACTAGGCTACCTGCCGCCCCTCCACTCTAACCACTAGGCTACCTGCCACCCTCCACTCTAACCACTAGACCTGCCGCCCCTCCACTCTAACCACTAGGCTACCTGCCGCCCCTCCACTCTAACCACTAGACCTGCCGCCCCTCCACTCTAACCACTAGACCTGCTGGTTACTAGTCGCCCCTCCACTCTAACCACTAGGCTACCTAGCCCCTCCACTCTAACCACTAGGCTACCTGCCACCCTCCACTCTAACCACTAGACCTGCCGCCCTCCACTCTAACCGCTAGACCGCCCTCCACTCTAACCACTAGACCTGCCGCCCCTCCACTCTAACCACTAGAGACCACTAGACCTGCCGTCCCTCCACTCTAACCACTAGACCTGCTGCCCCTCCACTCTAACCACTAGACCTGCCGCCCCTCCACTCTAACCACTAGACCTGCCGCCCCTCCACTCTAACCACTAGACCTGCCGCCCCTCCACTCTAACCACTAGCTACCTGCCACCCTCCACTCTAACCACTAGACCGCCCCTCCACTCTAACCACTAGACCTGCCGCCCTCCACTCTAACCACTAGACCTGCAGCCCCTCCACTCTAACCACTAGACCTGCCGCCCCTCCACTCTAACCACTAGACCTGCCGCCCCTCCACTCTAACCACTAGACCTGCCGCCCCTCCACTCTAACCACTAGACCTGCCGCCCCTCCACTCTAACCGCTAGACCTGCCGCCCCTCCACTCTAACCACTATACCAGCCGCCCCTCCACTCTAACCACTAGGCTACCTGCCGCCCCTCCACTCTAACCACTAGGCTACCTGCCACCCTCCACTCTAACCACTAGACCTGCCGCCCCTCCACTCTAACCACTAGGCTACCTGCCGCCCCTCCACTCTAACCACTAGACCTGCCGCCCCTCCACTCTAACCACTAGACCTGCTGGTTACTAGTCGCCCCTCCACTCTAACCACTAGGCTACCTGCCGCCCCTCCACTCTAACCACTAGGCTACCTGCCACCCTCCACTCTAACCGCTAGACCTGCCGCCCCTCCACTCTAACCGCTAGACCTGCCGCCCCTCCACTCTAACCGCTACACCTGCCGCCCCTCCACTCTAACCGCTAGACCTGCAGCCCCTCCACTCTAACCGCTAGACCTGCAGCCCCTCCACTCTAACCACTAGACCTGCCGCCCCTCCACTCTAACCACTAGACCTGCCGCCCCTCCACTCTAACCACTAGACCTGCCCCTCCACTCTAACCACTAGACCTGCCGTCCCTCCACTCTAACCACTAGGCTCTAACCACTAGACCAGCCGTCCCTCCACTCTAACCACTAGACCAGCCGTCCCTCCACTCTAACCACTAGACCTGCCGTCCCTCCACTCTAACCACTAGACCTGCAGCCCCTCCACTCTAACCACTAGACCTGCCGCAGCCCCTCCACTCTAACCACTAGACCTGCAGCGCCCTCCTAACCACTAGACCTGCCGCCCCTCCACTCTAACCACTAGACCTGCCGCCCTCCACTCTAACCACTAGACCTGCCGCCCCTCCACTCTAACCACTAGACCTGCCGCCCTCCCCTAACCCAGCCGTCCCTCTAACCACTAGACCTGCCGTCCCTCCACTCTAACCACTAGACCTGCCGTCCCTCCACTCTAACCACTAGTCCCTCCACTCTAACCACTAGTCCCTGCCCCTCCACTCTAACCACTAGACCTGCCGCCCTCCACTCTAACCACTAGGCTACCTGCCACCCTCCACTCTAACCACTAGACCTGCCGCCCCTCCACTCTAACCACTAGAGCCCCTCCACTCTAACCACTAGACCTGCAGCCCCTCCACTCTAACCACTAGACCTGCCGCCCCTCCACTCTAACCACTAGACCTGCCGCCCTCCACTCTAACCACTAGACCTGCCGCCCCTCCACTCTAACCACTAGACCTGCCGCCCCTCCACTCTCTAACCACTACTCTAACCACTGACCAGCCGTCCCTCCACTCTAACCACTAGACCTGCCGTCCCTCCACTCTAACCACTAGACCTGCCGTCCCTCCACTCTAACCTAACCACTAGACCTGCCGCCCCTCCCTCTAACCACTAGACCTAACCACTAGACCTGCCGTCCCTCCACTCTAACCACTAGACCTGCCGCCCCTCCACTCTAACCACTAGACCTGCCGCCCCTCCACTCTAACCACTAGACCTGCCGTCCCTCCACTCTAACCACTAGACCTGCTGCCCCTCCACTCTAACCACTAGACCTGCCGCCCCTCCACTCTAACCACTAGACCTGCCGCCCCTCCACTCTAACCACTAGGCTACCTGCCGCCCCTCCACTCTAACCACTAGGCTACCTGCCACCCTCCACTCTAACCACTAGACCTGCCGCCCCTCCACTCTAACCACTAGACCTGCCGCCCCTCCACTCTAACCACTAGACCTGCAGCCCCTCCACTCTAACCACTAGACCTGCCGCCCCTCCACTCTAACCACTAGACCTGCCGCCCCTCCACTCTAACCACTAGACCTGCTGCCCCTCCACTCTAACCACTAGACCTGCCGCCCCTCCACTCTAACCGCTAGACCTGCCGCCCCTCCACTCTAACCACTATACCAGCCGCCCCTCCACTCTAACCACTAGGCTACCTGCCGCCCTCCACTCTAACCACTAGGCTACCTGCCACCCTCCACTCTAACCACTAGACCTGCCCCCTCCACTCTAACCACTAGGCTACCTGCCGCCCTCCACTCTAACCACTAGACCTGCCGCCCCTCCACTCTAACCACTAGACCTGCTGGTTACTAGTCGCCCTCCACTCTAACCACTAGGCTACCTGCCGCCCCTCCACTCTAACCACTAGGCTACCTGCCACCTCCACTCTAACCGCTAGACCTGCCGCCCCTCCCCTCGCCCCTCCACTCTAACCGCTAGACCTAGACCTGCAGCCCCTCCACTCTAACCGCTAGACCTGCAGCCCCTCCACTCTAACCACTAGCCGCCCTCCACTCTAACCACTAGACCTGCCGCCCCTCCACTCTAACCACTAGCTGCCGCCCCTCCACTCTAACCACTAGACCTGCCCCTCCACTCTAACCACTAGACCTGCCGTCCCTCCACTCTAACCACTAGACCAGCCGTCCCTCCACTCTAACCACTAGACCAGCCGTCCCTCCACTCTAACCACTAGACCTGCCGTCCCTCCACTCTAACCGCTAGACCTGCAGCCCCTCCACTCTAACCGCTAGACCTGCAGCCCCTCCACTCTAACCACTAGACCTGCCGCCCCTCCACTCTAACCACTAGACCTGCCGCCCCTCCACTCTAACCACTAGACCTGCCGTCCCTCCACTCTAACCACTAGACCTGCCGTCCCTCCACCTAACCACTAGACCTGCCGTCCCTCCACTCTAACCCTCCACTCTAACCACTAGACCAGCCGTCCCTCCACTCTAACCACTCCCGTCCCTCCACTCTAACCACTAGACCTGCCGTCCCTCCACTCTAACCACTAGTCCTGCTGCCCCTCCACTCTAACCACTAGACCTGCCGCCCTCCACTCTAACCCTCCACTCCACTCTAACCACTAGACCTGCCGCCCCTCCACTCTAACCACTAGACCTGCCGCCCCTCCCTCCACTAGACCTAACCACTAGACCTGCCGCCCCTCCACTCTAACCACTAGACCTGCCGCCCCTCCACTCTAACCACTAGACCTGCCGCCCCTCCACTCTAACCACTAGACCTGCCGTCCCTCCACTCTAACCACTAGACCAGCCGTCCCTCCACTCTAACCACTAGACCAGACCTGCCGTCCCTCCACTCTAACCACTAGACCTGCCGTCCCTCCACTCTAACCACTAGTCCTGCTGCCCCTCCACTCTAACCACTAGACCTGCCGCCCCTCCACTCTAACCACTAGACCTGCCGTCCATCCACTCTAACCACTAGTCCTGCTGCCCCTCCACTCTAACCACTAGACCTGCCGCCCCTCCACTCTAACCACTAGACCTGCCGTCCCTCCACTCTAACCACTAGACCTGCCGCCCCTCCACTCTAACCACTAGACCTGCCGTCCCTCCACTAACCACTAGTCCTGCTGCCCCTCCACTCTAACCACTAGTCCTGCTGCCCCTCCACTCTAACCACTAGTCCTGCTGCCCCTCCACTCTAACCACTAGTCCTGCTGTCCCTCCACTCTAACCACTAGTCCTGCTGCGCCACCCGGGAGCAGAAATAATAACTAGATGTTGGAGTTGACAGAAGCTTTCCCTTTCCTCATTACTGTTTTTCTTGGTTATTGACTCTGAATCAACTCCCATTTCATGGATGATGTTGCTCATAGATTTATTGTATTATGCAAACAACTGCGGTAGATTTTTTCAAATCAAATCAAATCAAATGTATATATATAGCCCTTCGTACATCAGCTGATATCTGAAAGTGCAGTACAGAAACCCAGCCTAAAACCTCAAACAGCAAACAATGCAGGTGTAGAAGCACGGTGGCTAGGAAAAACTCCCTAGAAAGGCCAAAACCTAGGAAGAAACCTAGAGAGGAACCAGGCTATGTGGGGTGGCCAGTCCTCTTCTGGCTGTGCCGGGTAGAGATTATAACAGAACATGACCAAGATGTTCAAATGTTCATAAATGACCAGCATGGTCGAATAATAATAAGGCAGAACAGTTGAAATTGGAGCAGCAGCACAGTCAGGTGGACTGGGGACAGCAAGGAGTCATCATGTCAGGTAGTCCTGGGACATGGTCCTAGGGCCCAGGCCAGTTGAAACTGGAGCAGCAGCACGGCCAGGTGGACTGGGGACAGCAAGGAGTCATCATGTCAGGTAGTCCTGAGGCATGGTCCTAGGGCTCAGGTCCTCCGAGAGAGAGAAAGAAAGAGAGAAAGAGAGAATTAGAGAGAGCACACTTAAATTCACACAGGACACCGAATAGGACAGGAGAAGTACTCCAGATATAACAAACTGACCCTAGCCCTCCGACACATAAACTATTGCAGCATAAATACTGGAGGCTGAGACAGCAGGGGTCAGGAGACACTGTGGCCCCGTCTGAGGACACCCCCAGACAGGGCCAAACAGGAAGGATATAACCCCACCCACTTTGCCAAAGCACAGCCCAAAGCACAGATTTCTCTGCTCTGACCTCTATGATGAAAATGATTATTGTTAATTGATTAGGACATCAACGAAATGCAGAGGTATAGTATAGCTGAGTGGATAATAATTTCAAGTATCAGTACAACTTTTTACAATAATCCTCTCCTTGATATTGACCAATATGTGAGCTGAAGTATTGTCTTAGAGCTCAATAGGGAATGTGACGTCCAGCCAGTCCAGTCCCTCGTCCCAGAACCATGTTTTTCCTCCAGCCAGTTGTTACATAATGCCGAGTGGTAAAGATCCTGTGAGAGGCCAGTGAGTCAGCCTGTGTGTTTCTATACTTAGCTTGATGTGAGATCTAATGGGCTTTTTGGGAGGACAGTGTTCATATCTACATCTCTACTTTCCCCTGGTGAAAACCCTTTATTCACCCCTCAAAGCTCACACACACATTCACAAGCTTTTTATCTGGAAAGTGTGGTGATCTAGTTCTATGTCGTTGGTTGGACTAGCGGAGTCCATTTTGAAGTGATATGTCAATCACTAGCTTTCATTATGTACTATTTGGTGAGTTGGTGACACCACAAAAGGTCTTCAGAGATTTGTCTCACCTTGTCCCTGCTGCTCTGTCCCTGCTGCTTTGTCTCTGCTGCTCTGTCTCTGCTGCTCTGTCTCTGATTCCTCATCCCTGCTGCTCTGTCTCTGCTGCTCTGTCTCTGCTGCTCTGTCTCTGCTGCTCTGTCTCTGCTGCTCTGTCTCTGCTGCTCTGTCCCTGCTGCTCTGTCTCTGCTGCTCTGTCTCTGCTGCTCTGTCCCTGCTGCTCTGTCCCTGCTGCTCTGTCCCTGCTGCTCTGTCTCTGCTGCTCTGTCTCTGCTGCTCTGTCTCTGCTGCTCTGTCTCTGCTGCTCTGTCTCTGCTGCTCTGTCTCTGCTGCTCTGTCCCTGCTGCTCTGTCTCTGCTGCTCTGTCCCTGCTGCTCTGTCTCTGCTGCTCTGTCTCTGCTTCCTCATCCCTGCTGCTCTGTCTCTGCTGCTCTGTCTCTGCTGCTCTGTCTCTGCTGCTCTTCCTCATCTCTGCTGCTCTGTCTCTGCTGCTCTGTCTCTGCTGCTTTGTCTATGCTTCCTCATCCCTGCTGCTCTGTCTCTGCTGCTCTGTCTCTGCTGCTTTGTCTATGCTTCCTCATCCCTGCTGCTCTGTCTCTGCTTCCTCATCCCTGCTGCTCTGTCTCTGCTGCTCTGTCTCTGCTTCCTCATCCCTGCTGCTCTGTCTATGCTGCTCTGTCCCTGCTGCTCTGTCTCTGCTTCCTCACCCCTGCTGCTCTGTCTCTGCTGCTCTGTCCCTGCTTCCTCATCCCTGCTGCTCTGTCTCTGCTGCTCTGTCTCTGCTTCCTCATCCCTGCTGCTCTGTCTCTGCTGCTCTGTCCCTGCTGCTCTGTCCCTGCTTCCTCATCCCTGCTGCTCTGTCTCTGCTGCTCTGTCTCTGCTTCCTCATCCCTGCTGCTCTGTCTCTGCTGCTCTGTCTCTGCTGCTCTGTCCCTGCTGCTCTGTCCCTGCTTCCTCATCCCTGCTGCTCTGTCTCTGCTGCTCTGTCTCTGCTGCTCTGTCCCTGCTGCTCTGTCCCTGCTTCCTCATCCCTGCTGCTCTGTCTCTGCTTCCTCATCCCTGCTGCTCTGTCTCTGCTTCTCTGTCTCTGATTCCTCATCCCTGCTGCTCTGTCTCTGCTGCTCTGTCTCTGCTTCCTCATCCCTGCTGCTCTGTCTGCTGCTCTGTCCCTGCTGCTCTGTTGTCTCATCCCTGCTGCTCTGTCTCTGCTGCTCTGTCTCTGCTGCTCTGTCTGCTGCTCTGTCCCTTCTCATCCCTGCTGCTCTGTCTCTGCTTCCTCATCCCTGCTGCTCTGTCTCTGCTTCCTCATCCCTGCTGCTTTGTCTATGCTTCCTCATCCCTGCTGCTCTGTCTCTGCTTCTCTGTCTCTGCTGCTTTGTCTATGCTTCCTCATCCCTGCTGCTCTGTCTATGCTTCCTCATCCCTGCTGCTCTGTCTATGCTGCTCTTTCTCTGCTGCTCTGTCTCTGCCGCTCTGTCTCTGCTGCTCTGTCCCTGCTTCCTGATCCCTGCTGCTCTGTCTATGCTGCTCTGTCCCTGCTGCTCTGTCCCTGCTTCCTCATCCCTGCTGCTCTGTCTCTGCTGCTCTGTCCCTGCTGCTCTGTCTCTGCTGCTCTGTCTCTGCTGCTCTGTCTCTGCTCCTGTCCCTCCTCATCCCTGCTGCTCTGTCCCTGCTGCTCTGTCTCTGCTGCTCTGTCTCTGTTGCTCTGTCTCTGCTTCCTCATCCCTGCTGCTCTGTCTCTGCTGCCTCACCCCTGCTGCTCTGTCTCTGCTTCCTCACCCCTGTTGCTCTGTCTCTGCTTCCTCACCCCTGCTGCTCTGTCTATGCTTCCTCATCCCTGCTGCTCTGACCCCGCTGCTCTGTCTCTGCTTCCTCATCCCTGCTGCTCTGTCTCTGCTGCTCTGTCCCTGCTGCTCTGTCTCTGCTGCTCTGTCTCTGCTGCCTCACCCCTGCTGCTCTGTCTCTGCTTCCTCACCCCTGCTGCTCTGTCTCTGCTTCCTCACCCCTGCTGCTCTGTCTATGCTGCTCTGTCCCTGCTGCTCTGTCTCTGCTTCCTCACCCCTGCTGCTCTGTCTATGCTGCTCTGTCCCTGCTGCTCTGTCTCTGCTTCCTCACCCCTGCTGCTCTGTCTATGCTTCCTCATCCCTGCTGCTCTGTCCCCGCTGCTCTGTCTCTGCTGCTCTCTGTCCATCCCTGCTGCTCTGTCCCTGCTGCTCTGTCTCTGCTTCCTCATCCCTGCTGCTCCCTGCTGCTCTGTCTCTGCTGCTCCTCCTGCTGCTCTGTCTCTGCTTCCTCATCCCTGCTGCTCTGTCTCTCTGTCTCTGCTTCCTCATCCCTGCTGCTCTGTCTCTGCTGCTCTGTCTCTGCTTCCTCATCCCTGCTGCTCTGTCTCTGCTGCTCTGTCTCTGCTTCCTCATCCCTGCTGCTCTGTCTCTGCTGCTCTGTCCCTGCTGCTCTGTCCCTGCTGCTCTGTCCCTGCTGCTCTGTCCCTGCTTCCTCATCCCTGCTGCTCTGTCTCTGCTGCTCTGTCTCTGCTGCTCTGTCCCTGCTGCTCTGTCCCTGCTTCCTCATCCCTGCTGCTCTGTCTCTGCTTCTCTGTCTCTGATTCCTCATCCCTGCTGCTCTGTCTCTGCTGCTCTGTCTCTGCTGCTCTGTCTCTGCTGCTTTGTCTATGCTTCCTCATCCCTGCTGCTCTGTCTCTGCTTCCTCATCCCTGCTGCTCTGTCTCTGCTGCTCTGTCCCTGCTTCCTCCTGCTGCTCTGTCTCTGCTGCTCTCTGCTTCCTCATCCCTGCTGCTCTGTCCCTGCTCTGTCTCTGCTCCCTGTCCCTGCTGCTCTGTCCCTGCTTCCTCATCTGCTCTGTCTCTGCTGCTCTGTCCCTGCTGCTCTGTCCCTGCTTCCTCATCCTGCTGCTCTCCCTGTCTCTGATTCCTCATCCCTGCTGCTCTGTCTCCTCTGTCCTGCTGCTCTGTCTCTGCTGCTCTCTGTCTCTGATTCTTCATCCCTGCTGCTCTGTCTCTGCTGCTCTGTCTCTGCTGCTCTGTCTCTGCTGCTTTGTCTATGCTTCCTCATCCCTGCTGCTCTGTCTCTGCTTCCTCATCCCTGCTGCTTTTTCTGCTTCCTCATCCCTGCTGCTCTGTCTCTGCTTCTCTGTCTCTGCTGCTTTGTCTATGCTTCCTCATCCCTGCTGCTCTGTCTATGCTTCCTCATCCCTGCTGCTCTGTCTCTGCTGCTCTGTCTCTGCTTCCTCATCTCTGCTGCTCTGTCTCTGCTGCTCTGTCTATGCTTCCTCGTCCCTGCTGCTTAATCTATGCTTCCTTGTCCCTGCCTTTCTCTCCCTGCTTTTCTGTCTCTGCTTCCTAGTGCCTGCTTTCCCGTTTCTGTTTTCTAGTTTCCGCTTTGCTGCTTTCCTCCTCCATCTCCGCACAGCCTGCCTCCCTCCTCCCAGGCTTGCCCTCCCTCCTCCCAGTCTCTCCTTCCCTCCTCCCAGTCTCTCCCTCCCTCCTCCCAGCCTCGCCCTCCCTCCTCCCACCCTCGTCCTCCCTCCCCACAGCCTCGCCTCCCTCCCCACAGTCTCTCCCTCCCTCCCCACAGGCTCTCCCTCCCACCTCTTAGCCACACTTCCCTCCTCTCAGCCTCTCCCTCCCCACAGCCTCTCCCTCTCTCCTCCCAGCCTCATCCTCCCTCCCCACAGCCTCTTCCTCCCTCCCCACAGTCTCTCCCTCCCTCCTCCCAGCCTCTTCCTCCCTCCTCTCAGCCTCTCCCCCTCCCCACAGCCTCTCCCTCTCTCCTCCCAGCCTCGTCCTCCCTCCCCACAGCCTCTTCCTCCCTCCCCACAGCCTCTCCCTCCCTCCTCCCAGCCTCTTCCTCCCTCCCCACAGCCTCTTCCTCCCTCACCACAGCCTCATCCTCCCTCCCCACAGCCTCTCCCTCTCTCCTCCCAGCCTCGTCCTCCCTCCTCTCAGCCTCTCCCTCCCCACAGCCTCACCCTCCCTCCCTACAGCCTCTCCCTCCCTCCCTACAGTCTCTCCCTCCCTCCCCACAGCCTCACCCTCCCTCCCCACAGCCTCTTCCTCCCTCCCCACAGCCTCTCCCTCCCTCCTCCCAGCCTCTTCCTCCCTCCCCACAGCCTCTCCCTCCCTCCTCCCAGCCTCACCCTCCCTCCCTACAGCCTCAACATATTCTGACGCTCAAGGATTTGTTCAACAATTCTCATTCCTGTATTTGTATTGACTTTCCCCTGCCTGTTAACTTCCATTTTCATTAATATTCCAGCTATCAGCTGGGTTGGTAAAGGTTAACCATATTAAAGCAGATGAAGAGGTTTATCTGATGTCTTATCGGTTCGCTCTACATTCTTTGCGTTGTTCGGGAATAAATTGCCTCTACACCAAATTGTAAGAGATCATGAATTGCTGTTTCCTCTTGAATTGAGAGGAACAGCAATACAGGAATCATCAAGGGAGAGAGGTAATGCATTTTATCAACTGGAAGGAAGGAAGGAGAGAGGTAATGCATTTTATCAACTGGAAGGAAGGAAGGAGAGAGGTAATGCATTTTATCAACTGGAAGGAAGGAAGGAGAGAGGTAATGCATTTTATCAACTGTAAGGAAGGAAGGAGAGAGGTAATGCATTTTATCAACTGGAAGGAAGGAAGGAGAGAGGTAATGCATTTTATCAACTGGAAGGAAGGAAGGAGAAAGATATTGCATTTTATCAACTGTAAGGAAGGAAGGAGAGAGGTAATGCATTTTATCAACTGTAAAGAAGGATGAAGGGAGGTAATCAATTTTATCAATTGGAAGGAAGGAATGAGAGAGATAATGCATTGTATCAACTGTAAGGAAGGAAGGAGAAAGATAATGCATTTATCAACAGGAAGGAAGGATGAAGGGGGGTAATGCATTTTACCAACTGTAAGGAAGGATGAAGGGAGGTAATGCATTTTACCAACGGTAAGGAAGGATGGAGGTAATGCATTTTACCAACGGTAAGGAAGGATGGAGGGAGGTAATGCATTTTACCAACTGTAAGGAAGGATGGAGGGAGGTAATGCATTTTACCAACTGTAAGGAAGGATGGAGGGAGGTAATGCAGTTTACCACCTGTAAGGAAGGATGGAGGTAATGCAGTTTACCAAAAGGATGAAGGAAGGTAATGCATTTGACCAACTGTAAGGAAGAATGGAGGGAGGTAATGCATTTTACCAACTGTAAGGAAGGATGGAAGGAGGCAATGCATTTTACCAAAAGGATGAAGGGAGGTAATGCATTTTACCAACTGTAAGGAAGGAGGGAGAGAGGTAATGCATTTTACTAATTGTAAGGAAGGAGGGAGGGAGGTTGTTGAAAAGTCTTTCAGACAGAAAAAGGGTCATATCTTTACTGCGGTGGAAAGTTGCCGAGCTACAGCAATGTTTGTCAGATCATGAGACATACCAAAAATCTGGGCTTCTCGCAAAAGAAGTCCAAAAGGTTAGGCATACAAACGACCACTATATGGACAGATGAGATTCTCACGAACACAATGATGTTCTCTGTGGGGACTCTTCTGTAGGTAACCCGGTATCAGTTTAGTGAAAATATGGAGGTAGTTTTGTGCCAACAAACAAAGAGGGTTAAATATGTGTTTAAAAAAGCAAAAATACACTATATTATCAAAAGTATGTGGACACCTGCTCATCGAACAAAATCATGGGCATTAATATGGAGTTGGTTCCCCCCTTTGCTGCTATAACAGCCTCCACTATTCTGGGAAGGCTTTCCACTAGATGTTGGAACAGCCTCCACTCTTCTGGGAAGACTTTCCACTAGATGTTGGAACAGCCTCCACTCTTCTGGGAAGACTTTCCACTAGATGTTGGAACAGCCTCCACTCTTCTGGGAAGACTTTCCACTAGATGTTGGAACATTGCTGCTATAAGCCTCCACTCTTCTGGGAAGGCTTTCCACTAGATGTTGGAACATTACTGCTATAACAGCCTCCACTCTTCTGGGAAGGCTTTCCACTAGATGTTGGAACATTACTGTGGGGAATTTCTTCCATTCAGCCACAAGAGCATTAGTGAGGTCAAGCACTGATGTTGGGCGATTAGGCCTGGCTCACAGTCGGCATTTCAATTCATCCCAAAGGTGTTCGAAATCAGGGTTCTGTGCAGGTCAGTCAAGTTCTTCCACACTGACCTCGGCAAGCCAGTTCTGTATGTCATGCTGAAACAGGAAAGGGTCTTCCCCAAATAGTTTCCACAAAGTTGGAAGCACAGAATCGTCTAGAATGTCATTTTATGCTGTAGCGTTAAGATTTCCTTGCACTGGAACTAAGGGGCCCGAAACATCAAAAACAGCCCCAGACCATTATTCCTCCTCCACCAAACTTTACAGTTGGCACTATGCATTGGGGCAGGTAGCGTTCTCCTGGCATCCGCCAAACCCAGATTCGTCCGTCAGACTGCCAGATGGTGAAGCGTGATTCATCACTCCAGAGAACGCGTTTCCACTGCTCCAGAGTCCAATGGCGGCGAGATTAATACCACTCCAGCCGACGCTTGGCATTGCACATGGTGATCTTATGCTTCTTAGTTCTTGTGCTGTCGTTGATTCCAGAGGCAGTTTGAAACTCAGTAGTGAGTGGTGCAACGGAGGACAGACGATTTTTACGTGCTACACCCTTCAGCGCTCATTGGTCACGTTCTGTGAGCTTGTGTGGTCTACCACTTTGTGGCTGAGCCGTTGTTGCTCCTAGACGTTTACACTCCACAAAAACAGCACTTACAGTTGACCGGGGGGCAACTCTCTAGCAGGGCACATGAACTGACTTGTTGGAAAGGTGGCATCCTATTTTAGTGCAACTGTGAATGTCACTAAGCTCTTCAGTACGGGCCATTCTACTGCTAATGTTTGTCTATGGAGATTGCATGGCTGTGTGCTCGATTTTATACACCTGCTGACAGGTGTGGCTGAAATAACCGAATCCACTCATTTGAAAGGATGTCAACATAATTTTGTATATATAGTGTATTTCCTGAGATTTCTTATATTTCCTAGATATAGGACAGACACTTTTGGACTAGTAACCAGCAGGTAGTCTAGAGGTTAGAGTTTTGGACTAGTAACCAGCAGGTAGCCTAGTGGTTAGAGCGTTGGGCCACTAACCAGCAGGTAGCCTAGTGGTTAGAGCATTGGACTAGTAACCAGCAGGTAGCCTAGTGGTTAGAGCGTTGGGCCAGTAACCAGCAGGTAGCCTAGTGGTTAGAGCGTTGGACTAGTAACCAGCAGGTAGCCTAGTGGTTAGAGTGTTGGACTAGTAACCAGCAGGTAGCCTGGTGGTTAGAGCATTGGACTAGTAACCAGCAGGTAGCCTAGTGGTTAGAGCGTTGGGCCAGTAACCAGCAGGTAGCCTAGTGGTTAGAGCGTTGGGCCAGTAACCAGCAGGTAGCCTAGTGGTTAGAGCGTTGGACTAGTAACCAGCAGGTAGCCTAGTGGTTAGAGTGTAGGACTAGTAACCAGCAGGTAGCCTAGTGGTTAGAGCGTTGGACTAGTAACCAGCAGGTAGCCTAGTGGTTAGAGCGTTGGACGAGTAACCAGCAGGTAGCCTAGTGGTTAAAGCGTTGGACTAGTAACCAGCAGGTAGCCTAGTGGTTAGAGCGTTGGACGAGTAACCAGCAGGTAGCCTAGTGGTTAAAGCGTTGGACTAGTAACCAGCAGGTAGCCTAGTGGTTAGAGTGTTGGACTAGCAACCGGAAGGTTGCAAATCCCCGAGCTGACAAGGTACAAATCTGTCGTTCTGCCCCCTGAACAGGCAGTTAACCCAGTGTTCCTAGGCCGTCATTGAAAATAAGAATTTGTTCTTAACTGACTTGCCTAGTTAAATAAAGGTTAAAAAATATATATAATTACCTACGGTGGTCCTAAAATTCTAAATGAAATAGTTAAATGATCCATGGTATGACCATCTTAAAACTATTCCATGGGTCAGCTTAGTAGAAGTCCCAAGGTTGAGGATATGGTTTATTCAGAGTGGTTAAATTAAGGGTTAAGGTTTGGGAAAGGATCACATCTAAAAACTGCTGCCCTGCACTGAACACGCGACTTAAACGTTCTCCCCACAACACCCTAGCAAGCTGCAAGCCTACTGGATGGCAATAGGTGCTCACATTGCCCCCAACGGACAGTATAGCTTCCACATTTCGCCAGCTCAAAACCTAATCTTGCACCTGCTGAATTGGCCCCTCCTGGCACATTCGGGCTGACAATTCCATCTGTATGTTGTTATTCTTACCCCACACACACACACACACACACACACACACCCCATCTGCCCCCCCCATCTGCCCCCCATCTGCCCCCATCTGCCCCCCATCTGCCCCCCATCTGCCCCCCCCCCCCCCCCCCATCTGCCCCTCCCCATCTGCCCCCCTGCAATCAAATTGTTGTAAATTCTATTTCCTATTAGTTCAGCGTGTGCTGTGTAGCCTCTAGACGCTGGTGGAGATGTGATTCAGTCAGACGTTGTTGTTTCCTGGTGATCTGATGAGAAGAGGCAGCAATGATGCAGTTTGTTGAAGCATTTAGTCTTCAGTCCCAAACGGCCTCTATCTCCAACCACTGGTCCACTGATTAAGAGGTGAAGCTTTAGGTAACGTGGACGGTGTCTTTATACAATACAGGAAGGTGTCTTTATACAATACAGGAAGGTGTCTTTATACAATACAGGATGCTGTCTTTATACAATACAGGATGGTGTCTCTTTATACAATACAGTATGGTGTCTCTATACAATATAGGATGGTGTCTCTATACAATACAGGATGGTGTCTTTATACAATACAGGATGGTGTCTCTTTATACAATACAGGATGGTGTCTCTATAAGATACAGGATGGTGTCTTTATACAATACAGGATGGTGTCTCTATACAATACAGTATGGTGTCTCTATACAATACAGGATGGTGTCTTTATACAATACAGGATGGTGTCTCTATACAATACAGGATGGTGTCTCTATACAATACAGGATGGTGTCTCTATACAATACAGGATGGGGTCTCTATACAATACAGTACGGTGTCTCTATACAATACAGGATTGTGTCTCTATACAATACAGGATGGTGTCTCTATACAATACAGGATGGTGTCTTTATAATACAGGATGGTGTCTTTATACAATACAGGATGGTGTCTCTATACAATACAGGATGGTGTCTCTATACAATACAGGATGGTGTCTCTATACAATACAGGATGGTGTCTCTATACAATACAGGATGGTGTCTTTATACAATACAGGATGGTGTCTCTATACAATACAGGATGGTGTCTCTATAAGATACAGGATGGTGTCTTTATACAATACAGGATGGTGTCTCTATACAATACAGGATGGTGTCTCTATACAATACAGGATGGTGTCTCTATACAATACAGGATGGTGTCTCTATACAATACAGGATGGTGTCTTTATACAATACAGGATGGTGTCTCTATACAATACAGGATGGTGTCTCTATACAATACAGGATGGTGTCTCTAGAAGATACAGGATGGTGTCTCTATAAGATACAGGAAGGTGTCTTTATACAATACAGGATGGTGTCTCTATACAATACAGGATGGTGTCTCTATACAATACAGGATGGTGTCTTTATAATACAGGATGGTGTCTTTATACAATACAGGATGGTGTCTTTATACAATACAGGGTGGTGTCTTTATACAATACAGGACGGTGTCTTTATACAATACAGGATGGTGTCTCTATACAATACAGGATGGTGTCTTTATACAATACAGGATGGTGTCTTTATACAATACAGGATGGTGTCTCTTTATACAATACAGTATGGTGTCTCTATACAATACAGGATTGTGTCTCTATACAATACAGGATGGTGTCTCTAAAAGATACAGGATGGTGTCTCTATAAGATACAGGATGGTGTCTTTATACAATACAGGATGGTGTCTTTATAATACAGGATGGTGTCTTTATACAATTCAGGATGGTGTCTCTATACAATACAGGATGGTGTCTTTATACAATACAGGATGGTGTCTTTATACAATACAGGACGGTGTCTTTATACAATACAGGATGGTGTCTCTTTATACAATACAGTATGGTATCTCTATAAGATACAGGATGGTGTCTTTATACAATACAGGAAGGTGTCTTTATACAATACAGGATGGTGTCTCTATAAGATACAGGATGGTGTCTCTATACAATACAGTACGGTGTCTCTATACAATACAGGATGGTGTCTTTATACAATACAGGATGGTGTCTCTTTATACAATACAGTATGGTGTCTCTATAAGATACAGGATGGTGTCTTTATACAATACAGGATGGTGTCTTTATAATACAGGATGGTGTCTTTATACAATACAGGATGGTGTCTTTATACAATACCGGATGGTGTCTCTATACAATACAGGATGGGGTCTTTATACAATACAGGATGGTGTCTTTATACAATACAGGGTGGTGTCTTTATACAATACAGGACGGTGTCTTTATACAATACAGGATGGTGTCTCTATACAATACAGGATGGTGTCTTTATACAATACAGGATGGTGTCTTTATACAATACAGGATGGTGTCTCTTTATACAATACAGTATGGTGTCTCTATAAGATACAGGATGGTGTCTTTATACAATACAGGATGGTGTCTCTATACAATACAGTATGGTGTCTCTATACAATACAGGATGGTGTCTTTATACAATACAGGATGGTGTCTCTATACAATACAGTATGGTGTCTCTATACAATACAGGATGGTGTCTCTTTATAGAATACAGTATGGTGTCTCTATAAGATACAGGATGGTGTCTTTATACAATACAGGATGGTGTCTCTATACAATACAGTATGGTGGCTCTATACAATACAGGATGGTGTCTCTATACAATACAGGATGGTGTCTCTATACAATACAGGATGGTGTCTTTATACAATACAGGATGGTGTCTCTATACAATACAGGATGGTGTCTCTATACAATACAGGATGGTGTCTCTATACAATACAGGATGGTGTCTTTATACAATACAGGATGGTGTCTCTATACAATACAGGATGGTGTCTCTATACAATACAGGATGGTGTCTCTATAAGATACAGGATGGTGTCAATATAAGATACAGGATGGTGTCTCTATACAATACAGGATGGTGTCTCTATACAATACAGGATGGTGTCTCTATACAATACAGGATGGTGTCTTTATAATACAGGATGGTGACTTTATACAATACAGGATGGTGTCTTTATACAATACAGGATGGTGTCTTTATACAATACAGGATGGTGTCTTTATACAATACAGGATGGTGTCTTTATACAATACAGGATGGTGTCTCTATACATTACAGGATGGTGTCTTTATACAATACAGGATGGTGTCTTTATAATACAGGATGGTGTCTTTATACAATTCAGGATGGTGTCTTTATACAATACAGGATGGTGTCTCTATACAATACAGGATGGTGTCTCTATACAATACAGGATGGTGTCTCTATACAATACAGGATGGTGTCTCTATACATTACAGGATGGTGTCTTTATACAATACAGGATGGTGTCTCTTTATACAATACAGGATGGTGTCTCTATACAATACAGGATGGTGTCGATATACAATACAGGATGGTGTCTTTATAATACAGGATGGTGTCTTTATACAATACAGGATGGTGTCTTTATAATACAGGATGGTGTCTTCATACAATACAGGATGGTGTCTCTATACAATACAGGATGGTGTCTCTATACAATAAAGGATGATGTCTCTATACAATACAGGATGGTGTCTTTATACAATACAGGATGGTGTCTCTATACAATACAGGATGGTGTCTCTATACAATACAGGATGGTGTCTCTATACAATACAGGATGGTGTCTCTATACAATACAGGATGGTGTCTCTATACAATACAGGATGGTGTCTTTATACAATACAGGATGGTGTCTCTATACAATACAGGATGGTGTCTCTATACAATACAGGATGGTGTCTTTATACAATACAGGATGGTGTCTCTATACAATACAGGATGGTGTCTCTATACAATACAGGATGGTGTCTCTATACAATACAGGATGGTGTCTTTATACAATACAGGATGGTGTCTCTATACAATACAGGATGGTGTCTCTATACAATACAGGATGGTGTCTCTATAAGATACAGGATGGTGTCAATATAAGATACAGGATGGTGTCTCTATACAATACAGGATGGTGTCTCTATACAATACAGGATGGTGTCTCTATACAATACAGGATGGTGTCTTTATAATACAGGATGGTGACTTTATACAATACAGGATGGTGTCTTTATACAATACAGGATGGTGTCTTTATACAATACAGGACGGTGTCTTTATACAATACAGGATGGTGACTCTATACAATACAGGATGGTGTCTTTATACAATACAGGATGGTGTCTTTATACAATACAGGATGGTGTCTTTATACAATACAGGATGGTGTCTCTATACATTACAGGATGGTGTCTTTATACAATACAGGATGGTGTCTCTTTATACAATACAGGATGGTGTCTCTATACAATACAGGATGGTGTCGATATACAATACAGGATGGTGTCTTTATAATACAGGATGGTGTCTTTATACAATACAGGATGGTGTCTTTATAATACAGGATGGTGTCTTTATACAATTCAGGATGGTGTCTTTATACAATACAGGATGGTGTCTCTATACAATACAGGATGGTGTCTCTATACAATACAGGATGGTGTCTCTATACAATACAGGATGGTGTCTCTATACAATACAGGATGGTGCCTCTATACAATACAGGATGGTGTCTCTTTATACAATACAGTATGGTGTCTCTATAAGATACAGGATGGTGTCTCTATACAATACAGGATGGTGTCTCTTTATACAATACAGTATGGTGTCTCTATAAGATACAGGATGGTGTCTTTATACAATACAGGATGGTGTCTCTATACAATACAGTATGGTGTCTCTATAAGATAGAGGATGGTGTCTTTATAGAATACAGGATGGTGTCTCTATAAGATACAGGATGGTGTCTTTATACAATACAGGATGGTGTCTTTATACAATACAGTATGGTGTCTCTATAAGATACAGGATGGGGTCTCTATACAATACAGTACGGTGTCTCTATACAATACAGGATTGTGTCTCTATACAATACAGGATGGTGTCTCTATAAGATACAGGATGGTGTCTCTATAAGATACAGGATGGTGTCTTTATACAATACAGGATGGTGTCTTTATAATACAGGATGGTGTCTTTATACAATTCAGGATGGTGTCTTTATACAATACAGGATGGTGTCTCTATACAATACAGGATGGTGTCTCTATACAATACAGGATGGTGTCTCTATACAATACAGGATGTTGTCTCTATACAATACAGGATGGTGCCTCTATACAATACAGGATGGTGTCTCTTTATACAATACAGTATGGTGTCTCTATAAGATACAGGATGGTGTCTTTATACAATACAGGATGGTGTCTCTTTATACAATACAGTATGGTGTCTCTATAAGATACAGGATGGTGTCTTTATACAATACAGGATGGTGTCTCTATACAATACAGTATGGTGTCTCTATAAGATACAGGATGGTGTCTTTATAGAATACAGGATGGTGTCTCTATAAGATACAGGATGGTGTCTTTATACAATACAGGATGGTGTCTTTATACAATACAGTATGGTGTCACTATAAGATACAGGATGGGGTCTCTATACAATACAGTACGGTGTTTCTATACAATACAGGATTGTGTCTCTATACAATACAGGATGGTGTCTCTATAAGATACAGGATGGTGTCTCTATAAGATACAGGATGGTGTCTTTATACAATACAGGATGGTGTCTTTATAATACAGGATGGTGTCTTTATACAATTCAGGATGGTGTCTTTATACAATACAGGATGGTGTCTCTATACAATACAGGATGGTGTCTCTATACAATACAGGATGGTGTCTCTATACAATACAGGATGGTGTCTCTATACATTACAGGATGGTGTCTTTATACAATACAGGATGGTGTCTCTTTATACAATACAGGATGGTGTCTCTATACAATACAGGATGGTGTCGATATACAATACAGGATGGTGTCTTTATAATACAGGATGGTGTCTTTATACAATACAGGATGGTGTCTTTATAATACAGGATGGTGTCTTCATACAATTCAGGATGGTGTCTTTATAAAATACAGGATGGTGTCTCTATACAATACAGGATGGTGTCTCTATACAATACAGGATGGTGTCTCTATACAATACAGGATGGTGTCTCTATACAATACAGGATGGTGCCTCTATACAATACAGGATGGTGTCTCTTTATACAATACAGTATGGTGTCTCTATAAGATACAGGATGGTGTCTCTATACAATACAGGATGGTGTCTCTTTATACAATACAGTATGGTGTCTCTATAAGATACAGGATGGTGTCTTTATACAATACAGGATGGTGTCTCTATACAATACAGTATGGTGTCTCTATAAGATACAGGATGGTGTCTTTATAGAATACAGGATGGTGTCTCTATAAGATACAGGATGGTGTCTTTATACAATACAGGATGGTGTCTTTATACAATACAGTATGGTGTCTCTATAAGATACAGGATGGGGTCTCTATACAATACAGTACGGTGTCTCTATACAATACAGGATTGTGTCTCTATACAATACAGGATGGTGTCTCTATAAGATACAGGATGGTGTCTCTATAAGATACAGGATGGTGTCTTTATACAATACAGGATGGTGTCTTTATAATACAGGATGGTGTCTTTATACAATTCAGGATGGTGTCTTTATACAATACAGGATGGTGTCTCTATACAATACAGGATGGTGTCTCTATACAATACAGGATGGTGTCTCTATACAATACAGGATGGTGTCTCTATACATTACAGGATGGTGTCTTTATACAATACAGGATGGTGTCTCTTTATACAATACAGGATGGTGTCTTTATACAATACAGGATGGTGTCTTTATACAATACAGGATGGTGTCTTTATAATACAGGATGGTGTCTTTATACAATACAGGATGGTGTCTTTATATACATATGGTGTCTCAGGATGGTGTCTTTATACAATACAGGATGGTGTCTTTATACAATACAGGATGGTGTCTCTATACAATACAGGATGGTGTCTCTATACAATACAGGATGGTGTCTCTATACAATACAGGATGGTGTCTCTATACAATACAGGATGGTGCCTCTATACAATACAGGATGGTGTCTCTTTATACAATACAGGATGGTGTCTCTATAAGATACAGGATGGTGTCTTTATAAATACAGGATGGTGTCTCTTTATACAATACAGTATGGTGTCTCTATAAGATACAGGATGGTGTCTTTATACAATACTAGATGGTGTCTCTATACAATACAGTATGGTGTCTCGATAAGATACAGGATGGTGTCTTTATAGAATACAGGATGGTGTCTCTATAAGATACAGGATGGTGTCTTTATACAATACAGGATGGTGTCTTTATACAATACAGTATGGTGTCTCTATAAGATACAGGATGGGGTCTCTATACAATACAGTACGGTGTCTCTATACAATACAGGATTGTGTCTCTATACAATACAGGATGGTGTCTATATTAAATACAGGATGGTGTCTCTATAAGATACAGGATGGTGTCTTTATACGATACAGTACGGTGTCTCTATACAATACAGGATGATGTCTCTATACAATACAGGATGGTGTCTCTATACAATACAGGATGGTGTCTCTATACAATACAGGATGGTGTCTTTATACAATACAGGATGGTGTCTCTATACAATGCAGGATGGTGTCTTTATACAATACAGGATGGTGTCTCTATACAATAAAGGATGGTGTCTCTTTATACAATACAGGATGGTGTCTCTATACAATAAAGGATGGTGTCTCTATATAATACAGGATGGTGTCTCTTTATACAATACAGGATGGTGTCTCTATAAGATACAGGATGGTGTCTTTATACAATACAGGATGGTGTCTCTATACAATACAGTATGGTGTCTCTATACAATACAGGATGGTGTCTCTATAAGATACAGGATGGGGTCTCTATACAATACAGTATGGTGTCTCTATACAATACAGGATTGTGTCTCTATACAATACAGGATGGTGTCTCTATACAATACAGGATGGTGTCTCTATACAATACAGGATGGTGTCTTTATACAATACAGGATGGTGTCTCTATACAATACAGGATGGTGTCTCTATACAATACAGGATGGTGTCTCTATACAATACAGGATGGTGTCTCTATACAATACAGGATGGTGTCTCTATACAATACAGGATGGTGTCTCTATACAATACAGGATGGTGTCTTTATACAATACAGGATGGTGTCTCTATACAATACAGGATGGTGTCTCTATACAATACAGGATGGTGTCTCTATAAGATACAGGATGGTGTCTCTATAAGATACAGGAAGGTGTCTTTATACAATACAGGATGGTGTCTCTATACAATACAGGATGGTGTCTCTATACAATACAGGATGGTGTCTTTATAATACAGGATGGTGTCTCTATACAATACAGGATGGTGTCTTTATACAATACAGGATGGTGTCTTTATACAATACAGGATGGTGTCTCTTTATACAATACAGTATGGTGTCTCTATAAGATACAGGATGGTGTCTTTATACAATACAGGATGGTGTCTCTATAAGATACAGGATGGTGTCTTTATAGAATACAGGATGGTGTCTCTATAAGATACAGGATGGTGTCTTTATACAATACAGGATGGTGTCTTTATACAATACAGTATGGTGTCTCTATAAGATACAGGATGGGGTCTCTACACAATACAGTACGGTGTCTCTATACAATACAGGATTGTGTCTCTATACAATACAGGATGGTGTCTCTAAAAGATACAGGATGGTGTCTCTTTATACAATACAGGATGGTGTCTTTATACAATACAGGATGGTGTCTTTATAATACAGGATGGTGTCTTTATACAATTCAGGATGGTGTCTTTATACAATACAGGATGGTGTCTCTATACAATACAGGATGGTGTCTCTATACAATACAGGATGCTGTCTCTATACAATACAGGATGGTGTCTCTATACAATACAGGATGGTGTCTTTATACAATACAGGATGGTGTCTTTATACAATACAGGATGGTGTCTCTTTATAAGATACAGGATGGTGTCTTTATAAATACAGGATGGTGTCTCTTTATACAATACAGGATGGTGTCTCTATAAGATACAGGATGGTGTCTTTATACAATACAGGATGGTGTCTCTATAAATACAGGATGGTGTCTCTATAAGATACAGGATTGTGTCTTTATAGAATACAGGATGGTGTCTCTATAAGATACAGGATGGTGTCTTTATACAATACAGGATGGTGTCTTTATACAATACAGGATTGTGTCTCTATAAGATACAGGATGGGGTCTCTATACAATACAGGATGGTGTCTCTATACAATACAGGATTGTGTCTCTATACAATACAGGATGGTGTCTCTATACAATAAAGGATTGTGTCTCTATAAGATACAGGATGGTGTCTCTATAAGATACAGGATGGTGTCTATTATACAGGATGGTGTCTCTTTATACAATACAGGATGATGTCTCTATACAATACAGGATGGTGTCTTTATACAATACAGGATGGTGTCTTTATACAATACAGGATGGTGTCTTTATACAATACAGGATGGTGTCTCTATACAATACAGGATGGTGTCTCTATACAATACAGGATGGTGTCTCTATACAATAAAGGATGGTGTCTCTATATAATACAGGATGGTGTCTCTTTATACAATACAGGATGGTGTCTCTATAAGATACAGGATGGTGTCTTTATACAATACAGTATGGTGTCTCTATAAGATACAGGATGGTGTCTTTATACAATACAGGGTGTCTCTATACAATACAGGATGGTGTCTCTTTATACAATACAGTATGGTGCCTCTATAAGATACAGGATGGTGTCTTTATACAATACAGGATGGTGTCTCTATACAATACAGTATGGTGTCTCTATAAGATACAGGATTGTGTCTTTATAGAATACAGGATGGTGTCTCTATAAGATACAGGATGGTGTCTTTATACAATACAGGATGGTGTCTTTATACAATACAGTATGGTGTCTCTATAAGATACAGGATGGGGTCTCTATACAATACAGTACGGTGTCTCTATTCAATACAGGATTGTGTCTCTATACAATACAGGATTGTGTCTCTATACAATAAAGGATTGTGTCTCTATAAGATACAGGATGGTGTCTCTATAAGATACAGGATGGTGTCTTTATACAATACAGTACGGTGTCTCTATACAATACAGGATGATGTCTCTATACAATACAGGATGGTGTCTCTATACAATACAGGATGGTGTCTCAATACAGGAATATAAAGGATGGTGTCTTTATACAATACAGGATGGTGTCTCTATACAATACATATAATAAGGATGGTGTCTTTATACAATACAGTATGGTGTCTCTTATACAGATACAGGAGGATGGTGTCTCTATACAATACAGGATTGTGTCTCTATACAATAAAGGATGGTGTCTCTATATAATACAGGATGGTGTCTCTTTATACAATACAGGATGGTGTCTCTATAAGATACAGGATGGTGTCTTTATACAATACAGGATGGTGTCTCTATAAATACAGTATGGTGTCTCTATACAATACAGGATGGTGTCTCTATACAATACAGGATGCTGTCTCTATACAATACAGGATTGTGTCTCTATACAATACAGGATGGTGTCTCTTTATACAATACAGTATGGTGTCTCTATAAGATACAGGATGGTGTCTTTATACAATACAGGATGGTGTCTCTATACAATACAGTATGGTGTCTCTATAAGATACAGGATTGTGTCTTTATAGAATACAGGATGGTGTCTCTATAAGATACAGGATGGTGTCTTTATACAATACAGGATGGTGTCTTTATACAATACAGTATGGTGTCTCTATAAGATACAGGATGGGGTCTCTATACAATACAGTACGGTGTCTCTATACAATACAGGATTGTGTCTCTATACAATACAGGATTGTGTCTCTATACAATACAGGATTGTGTCTCTATAAGATACAGGATGGTGTCTCTATAAGATACAGGATGGTGTCTTTATACAATACAGTACGGTGTCTCTATACAATACAGGATGATGTCTCTATACAATACAGGATGGTGTCTCTATACAATACAGGATGGTGTCTCTATACAATACAGGATGGTGTCTTTATACAATACAGGATGGTGTCTCTATACAATAAAGGATGGTGTCTCTTTATACAATACAGGATGGTGTCTCTATACAATAAAGGATGGTGTCTCTATATAATACAGGATGGTGTCTTTATACAATACAGTATGGTGTCTCTATAAGATACAGGATGGTGTCTCTATAAGATACAGGATGGGGTCTCTATACAATACAGTACGGTGTCTCTATACAATACAGGATTGTGTCTCTATACAATACAGGATGGTGTCTCTATACAATACAGGATGGTGTCTCTTTATACAATACAGTATGGTGTCTCTATAAGATACAGGATGGTGTCTTTATACAATACAGGATGGTGTCTCTATACAATACAGTATGGTGTCTCTATACAATACAGGATGGTGTCTCTATACAATACAGGATGCTGTCTCTATACAATACAGGATGGTGTCTCTATACAATACAGGATGGTGTCTCTATACATTACAGGATGGTGTCTTTATACAATACAGGATGGTGTCTCTTTATACAATACAGGATGGTGTCTCTATACAATACAGGATGGTGTCGATATACAATACAGGATGGTGTCTTTATAATACAGGATGGTGTCTTTATACAATACAGGATGGTGTCTTTATAATACAGGATGGTGTCTTTATAATACAGGATGGTGTCTTTATACAATTCAGGATGGTGTCTTTATACAATACAGGATGGTGTCTCTATACAATACAGGATGGTGTCTCTATACAATACAGGATGGTGTCTCTATAAGATACAGGATGGTGCCTCTATACAATACAGGATGGTGTCTCTATACAATACAGTATGGTGTCTCTATACAATACAGGATGGTGTCTCTATTCAATACAGGAGGATGTCTCTATATAATACATGGCATGTCCTTTATAGCATGTCATTGTTGAATACTCCTTTCTGATTGGCTTGAAGGTCATTCTAGAGCGTGCGTAATTTCCCTAAAATGCACGGTGTATTTGCACAGTAGAATTCATTGGCTGTAGTTAAATTTTACGTTTGGTTTGAGCTGGTTTTGAAAGCAAAAGTTGAAAAATAGTGTTGTTATTGTTGAAATCATTTTCCATAATAGCATGTCAGGACTGATGGTTTGGTTCGCTAAAATAGCAAGTCCTGTTTGTTCGGTTACCACGGCAACTACTCTAGTAAACGTACTTCAGTGGATATTGAACGTGTTTCTACCACTTTTCTAGTGGCAAATGTGTTAAATTATAGCCGTGGTATAAAAGGGATAATCAACTCAGGGCGCTACTTGTTCTCTGGGAAAGAAAATAAAATGCAACCCTGCTAGCGCGTATTGTAACACAGCTTCCACGTTGTTCATTATTGTTTCACAGAGCGTATATTCCCTCGTTGATTAGCCTTTACTTAATGCACCGTAACAGAGACTCAACTCACTATATCTTGACTCACCTTCTTAAAGGCACAGAGTAGAGTTTTAAACTGGTGCTAATAATCACGAAGAAATAGAGGGGACCCTTTATAGACCTACAGTGGTTTTAGTTATAAATCTGGCCTGACATCTATTTCTCCAGTTCAGGTTTTCAACAGCCTACTTTAGTTCTTCTTCTCATCCAATCATATAGCCCGGCTGAGAGCCTGTTGACTTATCTCATCCAATCATATAGCCCGGCTGAGAGCCTGTTGACTTTTCTCATCCAATCATATAGCCCGGCTGAGAGCCAGTCGACTTATCACAGCAGGGAATGTAATCAAATCAAAATCAAATCAAATGTATTTATAAAGCCCTTCGTACATCAGCTGATGTCACAAAGTGCTGTACAGAAACCCAGCCTAAAACCCCAAACAGCAAGCAATGCAGGTGTAGAAGCACGGTGTAATCATGTGTGTTCTAGTGGTTTGATTGTGTGTGTGTGTGTGTGTGTGTGTGTGTGTGTGTGTGTGTGTGTGTGTGTGTGTGTGTGTGTGTGTGTGTGTGTGCCTCCCTCTGCGTCCCAAAGTGTTTATTTTTGGAAAAGACGTATATTGATGTTCTGCGTTTCGATAATGGACCAATGGGAGGTTTTTATCCCAGTCAACCTCGTCCTGACCTACCGTGTCGCTGTAATCATGGTTAGACCACCAACCAACTAACTGTCTAGTGACCACTGAGCTGTGAGAACACCGCACATCAATCACAGATAGGCCCGGGGCTCAGTTGGCACTCTAATCCCTCCGCAGTGCCCTACTTTGGACCAGAGTGGTGCAGTATGTCAGGAACAGGGTGCCATTTGAGCTTCAGCGTCAGAGTTAGGTGTGACGCCGACACGGGGTCAGACACAGTTGGAGGAGATACAATTTAGACTGTTTTTTTTTCATTTCAATAATCAAATGTACCTTTCCATGGGGAGCTTCTTCTCTCATACCAACACACACACACACACACACACACACACACACACACACACACACACACACACACACACACACACACACACACACACACACACACACACAAGCACACGCACGGACACACACACGGACACACACACATGCACGCACGCACACACACACACACACACGTGCTCACACACATACACACATACACACAAGCACACGCACGCACACACACACACACACACACACACACACACACACACACACACACACACACACCACAAGCACAGGCACAGGGAGGTTAGGAAGACCTGAAGAAATCAGTTTGTTCTCATTACCCCAGATTCTGTACATACACGATTAGTTGCCTCATCTCCATATCTCAATGTGGTCTCGTTATTGATCCTGGATGCAATAATCAACATAGATATTCAGTGATGGATGTTTAAAGATGCATTTTCATTAATTATAGACAAACCAACAGATTATAATGATGGGTAACCAGCTATAGACAAACCAACAGATTATAATGATGGTAACCAGCTATAGACAAACCAACAGATTATAATGATGGGTAACCAGCTATAGACAAACCAACAGATTATAATGATGGGTAACCAGCTATAGACAAACCAACAGATTATAATGATGGTAACCAGCTATAGACAAACCAACAGATTATAATGATGGGTAACCAGCTATAGACAAACCAACAGATTATAATGATGGGTAACCAGCTATAGACAAACCAACAGATTATAATGATGGTAACCAGCTATAGACAAACCAACAGATTATAATGATGGGTAACCAGCTATAGACAAACCAACAGATTATAATGATGGTAACCAGCTATAGACAAACCAACAGATTATAATGATGGGTAACCAGCCAGCTATAGACAAACCAACAGATTATAATGATGGTAACCAGCTATAGACAAACCAACAGATTATAATGATGGGTAACCAGCTATAGACAAACCAACAGATTATAATGATGGGTAACCAGCTATAGACAAACCAACAGATTATAATGATTGGTAACCAGACAAACCAACAGATTATAATGAGCTATAGACAAACCAACAGATTATAATGATGGGTAACCAGCTATAGACAAACCAACAGATTATAATGATGGTAACCAGCTATAGACAAACCAACAGATTATAATGATGGTAACCAGCTATAGACAAACCAACAGATTATAATGATGGGTAACCAGCTATAGACAAACCAACAGATTATAATGATGGGTAACCAGCTATAGACAAACCAACAGATTATAATGATGGGTAACCAGCTATAGACAAACCAACAGATTATAATGATGGTAACCAGCTATAGACAAACCAACAGATTATAATGATGGTAACCAGCTATAGACAAACAAACCAACAGATTATAATGATGGTAACCAGGTAACCAGCTATGAGACAAACCAACAAGATTATAATGATGGTAACCAGCTTAGACAAACCAACAGATTATAATGATGGTAACCAGCTATAGACAAACCAACAGATTATAATGATGGTAACCAGCTATAGACAAACCAACAGATTATAATGATGGTAACCAGCTATAGACAAACCAACAGATTATAATGATGGGTAACCAGCTATAGACAAACCAACAGATTATAATGATGGGTAACCAGCTATAGACAAACCAACAGATTATAATGATGGTAACCAGCTATAGACAAACCAACAGATTATAATGATGGGTAACCAGCTATAGACAAACCAACAGATTATAATGATGGGTAACCAGCTATAGACAAACCAACAGATTATAATGATGGGTAACCAGCTATAGACAAACCAACAGATTATAATGATGGGTAACCAGCTATAGACAAACCAACAGATTATAATGATGGTAACCAGCTCTAAGCACCCTGGTCAAAAGTATTGGACTAAAATGATGCAATTTGAAACGATCCCTTTCAAGTTCCCACTTTAACAAGCCTTCTCTGCTTTAACTGGTAGCATACACAACGATTGCATGCCTCCTCCGATTATCCATCCATCCTCATAAATAAATGAAGGCACGCTGAACTCCTGCTGCTTCCAAACGTCCATTACTCTAACAGTTCTCAGGTCAGATAGATGTATTATTGAACCATGCTCTCGATGAACTGTGTACCTCACAAGATGTGAGTCTAATATACAACAGAAGACCGGAAGGAAATGAGGAAGAACACCTTTCATACGTGGGTTGCTATATTTGGAAGGAAACTGGCGTAGTAACTAACCCCAACCCTTGTAACTGGTAAACTGGAGTCTGTAGTAGGGTTCAATCTGAAATGTGTTTTTTGAGAATGAGATAAGGGAGGAAGGATGTGAAGAATCGAGGAAAGATTAATTGAGATGGAGTTTGACTGAAAAAGCGGCATATAAGCCTGTAACTGGGAGGTTGGAAGAGGAGGTAGAGAGGTGAGAGAGACAGAAAGAGAGAGAGGGAATGAGAGAGACTAGGGCAGAGACAGGAGAAGACAGAGGTGAGGGAGACAGAAAGAGAGAGAGAGAATGAGAGAGACTAGGACAGAGACAGGAGGAGACCTTAGAGGAGACAGTAGGAGACCTGAGGACACCTAAGAGGAGACACTAGGAGACCTGAGAGGAGACAATAGGAGACCTGAGAGGAGACCTGAAAGGAGACACTAGGAGACCTGAGCGGAGACACTAGGAGACCTGAAAGGAGACACTAGGAGACCTGAGAGGAGAGACTCGGACGCCTGAGAGGAGACACTAGGAGACCTGAAAGGAGACACTAGGAAACCTGAGAGGAGACCTGAGAGGAGACACTAGGAGACCTGAGAGGAGATCTGAGCGGAAACACTAAGAGACCTGAGAGGAGACACTACGAAACCTGAGAGGAGACACTAGGAGACCTGAGAGGAGACACTAGGAGACCTGAGAGGAGACCTGAGTGGAGACCTGAGAGGAGACACCAGGAGACCTGAGAGGAGACACTAGGAGACCTGAGAGGAGACATGAGATGAGACACCAGGACACCTGAGAGGAGACACTAGGAGACGTGAGAGGAGACCTGAGAGGAGACACCAGGAGACCTGAGAGGAGACACTAGGAGACCTGAGAGGAGACCTGAGAGGTTTCCTCTTCTAATCCTGTCTGACCTCATCCTATTACACACTGCCAAGGTCAAGGGCCAACAGAGCAGGAGAAGCAATTAGAGCAATTACAAACTACTTCCTGGTTTCTTGGGCATGGAGAGAGAGCACTTGGAAAGAGAGAGATGGGGAGGGGTAGAGGGGGGAGGAAAAGAGAGAAGGGGGTAGGAGGAGAGAGATGGAGAGGAAAGTGGGAGTTGGGGAGGTGGGTGGAGGAGAGAGAAGGGGGTAGGAGGAGAGAGAAAAGGGTAGGAGGAGAGAGATGGAGAGGAAGTGGGAGTTGGGGAGGTGGGTGGAGGAGAAAGAGAGAGAGAAGAAGAAGGTAATGAGTATTGAGTAAGTATACAGCAGCAGACACACCAGTAATTCTTCTCCAGTTTCTCTTTTTCTTTCTATTTATTTTTGCTTCTTTCTCTTCTCCTCGTGTTTATTTTTCTCTTTCTCTCTCCCACTCTCTTTCTCGCCCCCTCTCTCTCATCCCCTCTCTCTCATCCCCTCTCTCTCATCCCCCCTCTCTCTCATCCTCCCTCTCTCTCATCCTCCCTCTCTCTCTCATCCCCCTCTCTCTCATCCCTCTCTCTCATCCCCTCTCTCTCATCCCCCTCTCTCTCATCCTCCCTCTCTCTCATCCTCCCTCTCTCTCTCATCCTCCATCTCTCTCATCCCCTCTCTCTCATCCTCTCTCTCTCTCTCTCATCCCCCTCTCTCTCATCCCCCTCTCTCTCATCCCCCTCTCTCTCATCCTCCCTCTCTCTCATCCTCTCTCTCTCTCATCCTCCCTCTCTCTCATCCCCCTCTCTCTCATCCCTCTCTCTCTCTCATCCCCCTCTCTCTCATCCCCCTCTCTCTCATCCTCCCTCTCTCTCATCCCCCTCTCTCTCATCCCCTCTCTCTCTCTCATCCCCCTCTCTCTCATCCCCTCTTTCTCATCCCCCTCTCTCTCATCCCCCTCTCTCTCATCCTCTCTCTCTCTCATCCCCTCTCTCTCATCCCCCTCTCTCTCATCCCCTCTCTCTCTCTCATCCCCCTCTCTCTCATCCCCTCTCTCTCTCTCATCCCCTCTCTCTCTCTCTCATCCTCCCTCTCTCTCATCCCCCTCTCTCTCATCCCCTCTCTCTCTCATCCCCCTCTCTCTCATCCCCTCTCTCTCATCCCCTCTCTCTCTCTCATCCTCCCTCTCTCTCATCCCCCTCTCTCTCATCCCCTCTCTCTCTCATCCCCCTCTCTCTCATCCCCCTCTCTCTCATCCCCTCTCTCTCATCCCCCTCTCTCTCATCCCCTCTCTCTCATCCCCCTCTCTCTCATCCCCCTCTCTCTCATCCCCCCTCTCTCTCATCCTCCCTCTCTCTCATCCCCCTCTCTCTCATCCCCCTCTCTCTCATCCCCCTCTCTCTCTCTCATCCCCCTCTCTCTCATCCCCTCTCTCTCATCCCCCTCTCTCTCATCCCCCTCTCTCTCATCCCCCTCTCTCTCATCCTCCCTCTCTCATCCCCCCTCTCTCATCCCCCTCTCTCTCATCCCCCTCTCTCATCCCTCTCTCTCATCCCCCTCTCTCTCATCCCCTCTCTCTCATCCCCTCTCTCTCTCATCCCCCTCTCTCTCATCCTCCCTCTCTCTCTCATCCCCCTCTCTCTCATCCCCCTCTCTCTCATCCCCCTCTCTCTCATCCCCCTCTCTCTCATCCTCCCTCTCTCTCATCCCCTCTCTCTCTCATCCCCCTCTCTCTCATCCCCTCTCTCTCATCCTCCCTCTCTCTCATCCCCCTCTCTCTCATCCCCCTCTCTCTCATCCCTCTCTCTCATCCCCCTCTCTCTCATCCCCCTCTCTCTCATCCTCCCTCTCTCTCATCCCCTCTCTCTCTCTCATCCCCTCTCTCTCATCCCCCTTCTCTCATCCCCTCTCTCTCTCTCATCCCCCCTCTCTCTCATCCCCCTCTCTCTCATCCTCCCTCTCTCTCATCCCCCTCTCTCTCTCATCCCCCCTCTCTCTCATCCTCCCTCTCTCTCTCATCCCTCTCTCTCTCTCATCCCCCTCTCTCTCATCCCCCCTCTCTCTCATCCTCCCTCTCTCTCATCCCCCTCTCTCTCTCATCCCCCTCTCTCTCATCCCCCTCTCTCTCATCCCCCTCTCTCTCATCCTCCCTCTCTCTTTACTGCTCTCACACGCATTATCTTGTCTTCCTTTCCAAAAAGAGCTTGTAAGGAACATCAACTTCAGTGGCACAATAGGGACACCTGGTGGTGAGAAATCACATTGCAGCTGCTGCATCTGTAGCCTTTTTACTGCACGAAGCATCTAAGGTGATTCCACAGCGATGACAGCAGTGTAGTCCATAAATAATTGTATTAAGGGATGACATTTCAATCATTAATAGAAGTGACTTTAAAATATTGCAAGAATTGATTAATCCTGTCTGCCAAATGTCCAGTGGTTGGGTTTGTTGTTGTATTTATTATGGATCCCCATTAGTTCCTGTCAAGGGAGCAGCTACTCTTCCTGTGGTTTATTATGGATCCCCATTAGTTCCTGTCAAGGCAGTAGCTACTCTTCCTGGGGTTTATTATGGATCCCCATTAGTTCCTGCCAAGGCAGCAGCTACTCTTCCTGGGGTTTATTATGGATCCCCATTAGTTCCTGCCAAGGCAGCAGCTACTCTTCCTGGGGTTTATTATGGATCCCCATTAGTTCCTGCCAAGGCAGCAGCTACTCTTCCTGGGGTTTATTATGGATCCCCATTAGTTCCTGCCAAGGCAGCAGCTACTCTTCCTGGGGTTTATTATGGATCCCCATTAGTTCCTGCCAAGGCAGCAGCTACTCTTTCTGGGGTTTATTATGGATCCCCATTAGTTCCTGCCAAGGCAGCTGCTACTCTTCCTGGGGTTTATTATGGATCCCCATTAGTTCCTGCCAAGGCAGCAGCTACTCTTCCTGGGGTTTATTATGGATCCCCATTAGTTCCTGCCAAGGCAGCAGCTACTCTTCCTGGGGTTTATTATGGATCCCCATTACTTCCTGCCAAGGCAGCAGCTACTCTTCCTGGGGTTTATTATGGATCCCCATTAGTTCCTGCCAAGGCAGCAGCTACTCTTCCTGGGGTTTATTATGGATCCCCATTAGTTCCAGTCAAGGCAGCAGCTACTCTTCCTGGGGTTTATTATGGATCCCCATTAGTTCCTGCCAAGGCAGCAGCTACTCTTCCTGGGGTTTATTATGGATCCCCGTTAGTTCCTGTCAAGGCTGCAGCTACTCTTCCTGGGGTTTATTATGGATCCCCATTAGTTCCAGTCAAGGCAGCAGCTACTCTTCCTGGGGTTTATTATGGATCCCCATTAGTTCCTGTCAAGGCAGCAGATACTCTTCCTGGGGTTTATTATGGATCCCCATTAATTCCTGGGGTCCAGTTATATGCAATTTAAAATATTACATGACATTACATTTCATAACAATTTTCACAACAAATTAAGTGTTCCCTCAGACCACTACTCTACAATACATTAAGTGTGTTCCCTCAGACCACTACTCTACAATACATTAAGTGTGTTCCCTCAGACCACTACTCTACAATACATTAAGTGTGTTCCCTCAGACCACTACTCTACAATACATTAAGTGTGTTCCCTCAGACCACTACTCTACAATACATTAAGTGTGTTCCCTCAGACCACTACTCTACAATACATTAAGTGTGTTCCCTCAGACCACTACTCTACAATACATTAAGTGTTCCCTCAGACCACTACTCTACTACCACATATCTACAACACATTAAGTGTGTTCCCTCAGACCACTACTCTACAATACATTAAGTGTGTTCCCTCAGACCACTACTCTCTACATTAGTGTTCCCTCAGACCATTATCTACAATACATTAAGTGTATTCCCTCAGACCACTACTCTACAATACATTAAGTGTGTTCCCTCAGACCACTACTCTACAATACATTAAGTGTGTTCCCTCAGACCACTACTCTACAATACATTAAGTGTGTTCCCTCAGACCATTACTCTACAATACATTAAGTGTGTTCCCTCAGGCCACTACCCCACTATCACATATCTACAATACAACATCCATGTGTATGTGTGTGTAGAGTGTCTGTCTTATCATGTGTAGAGTGTCTGTCTTATCATGTGTAGAGTGTCTGTCTTATCATGTGTAGAGTGTCTGTCTTATCATGTGTAGAGTGTCTGTCTTATCATGTGTGTGTGTGTGTGTCTCTTCACAGTCCCCGCTGTTCCATAAGATGTATTTTTATCTTGCTTTTTAAAATCTGATTTTACTTGTGACATGAGTTACTTGATGTGGAATAGAGTTCCATGTGGTCATGGCTCTATGTAGTACTGTGGAATAGAGTTCCATGTAGTCATGGCTCTATGTAGTACTGTGGAATAGAGTTCCATGTAGTCATGGCTCTATGTAGTACTGTGAATAGAATAGAGTTCTGTGGAATAGAGTTCCAATTGGTCATGGCTCTATGTAGTACTGTGGAATAGAGTTCCATGTAGTCATGGCTCTATGTAGTACTGTGGAATAGAGTTCCATGTAGTCATGGCTCTATGTAGTACTGTGGAATAGAGTTCCATGTGGTCATGGCTCTATGTAGTACTGTGGAATAGAGTTCCATGTAGTCATGTCTCTATGTAGTACTGTGGAATAGAGTTCCATGTAGTCATGGCTCTATGTAGTACTGTGGAATAGAGTTCCATGTAGTCATGGCTCTATGTAGTACTGTGGAATAGAGTTCCATGTGGTCATGGCTCTATGTAGTACTGTGGAATAGAGTTCCATGTGGTCATGGCTCTATGTAGTACTGTGGAATAGAGTTCCATGTAGTCATGGCTCTATGTAGTACTGTGGAATAGAGTTCCATGTGGTCATGGCTCTATGTAGTACTGTGGAATAGAGTTCCATGTAGTCATGGCTCTATGTAGTACTGTGGAATAGAGTTCCATGTAGTCATGGCTCTATGTAGTACTGTGGAATAGAGTTCCATGTAGTCATGGCTCTATGTAGTACTGTGGAATAGAGTTCCATGTAGTCATGGCTCTATGTAGTACTGTGGAATAGAGTTCCATGTGGTCATGGCTCTATGTAGTACTGTGGAATTGAGTTCCATGTAGTCATGGCTCTATGTAGTAATGTGGAATAGAGTTCCATCTAGTCATGGCTCTATGTAGTACTGTGGAATAGAGTTCCATGTAGTCATGGCTCTATGTAGTACTGTGGAATAGAGTTCCATGTGGTCATGGCTCTATGTAGTACTGTGGAATAGAGTTCCATGTAGTCATGTCTCTATGTAGTACTGTGGAATAGAGTTCCATGTAGTCATGGCTCTATGTAGTACTGTGGAATAGAGTTCCATGTGGTCATGGCTCTATGTAGTACTGTGGAATAGAGTTCCATGTAGTCATGGCTCTATGTAGTACTGTGGAATAGAGTTCCAATTGGTCATGGCTCTATGTAGTACTGTGGAATAGAGTTCCATGTAGTCATGGCGCTATGTAGTACTGTGGAATAGAGTTCCATGTGGTCATGGCTCTATGTAGTACTGTGGAATTGAGTTCCATGTAGTCATGGCTCTATGTAGTAATGTGGAATGGAGTTCCATCTAGTCATGGCTTTATGTAGTACTGTGGAATAGAGTTCCATGTAGTCATGGCTCTATGTAGTACTGTGCTAGAGTCCCATGTCTGTCTGGCTCTTGGTAGTACTGTGGAATAGAGTTCCATCATGGCTGACATGTCTTGTGGAATAGAGTTATAGTCATGGCTGTCTGAGCTGTGTGCCATAGTCTGTTCTAAACAGACCCCTGGTGACATGTCTTGTGGGGTATGTATGGGTGTCTGAGCTGTGTGTTAGTAGTTTAAACAGACCTCTGGTGACATGTCTTGTGGGGTATGGATGGGTGTCTGAGCTGTGTGCCAGTAGTTTAAACAGACCTCTGGTGGCATGTCTTATGGGGTATGTAGGTTTCTGAGCTGTGTGTTAGTAGTTTAAACAGACACATTGTTGTATTCAGTATGTCAACACTTCTTACAAAAACAAGTATTGATGAAGTCAATCTCTCCTCCACTTTGAGCCATGAGAGATTTACATGCATAGTATTAATGTTAGCTCTCTATGTACATGTAAGTGCCAGTTGTGCTGCCCTGTTCTGAGAAAATAGTCCCTCTTTGTGGCACCTGACCACGACTGAACAATAGTCCAGGTGCGACAGACTGTAGGCCTGTGGGACCTGCCTTGTTGATAGTGTTGTTAAGAAGGTAGAAACTAGGGCCTATAGGACCTGCCATGTTGATAGTGTTGTTAAGAAGGTAGAAACTAGGGCCTGTGGGACCTGCCTTGTTGATAGTGTTGTTGAGGGCCTGTGGGACCTGCCTTGTTGATAGTGTTGTTAAGAAGGTAGAAACTAGGGCCTGTGGGACCTGCCTTGTTGATAGTGTTGTTAAGAAGGTAGAAACTAGGGCCTGTGGGACCTGCCTTGTTGATAGTGTTGTTAAGAAGGTATAAACTAGGGCCTGTGGGACCTGCCTTGTTGATAGTGCTGTTAAGAAGGTAGAAACTAGGGCCTGTAGGACCTGCCTTGTTGATAGTGTTGTTAAGAAGGTAGAAACTAGGGCCTGTGGGACCTGCCTTGTTGATAGTGTTGTTAAGAAGGTAGAAACTAGGGCCTGTGGGACCTGCCTTGTTGATAGTGTTGTTAAGAAGGTAGAAACTAGGGCCTGTAGGACCTGCCTTGCTGATAGTGTTGTTAAGAAGATAGAAACTAGGGCCTGTAGGACCTGCCTTGCTGATAGTGTTGTTAAGAAGATAGAAACTAGCGCCTGTAGGACCTGCCTTGTTGATACTCTTGCGACGAGCAATCCCGTATCCGGGAGCGTAATCATAGCCTCAAATGCATTAGCATAACGCAGCGGACATAAATACCCCTAGAAACTTTTCCTATTCATGAAAATCGCAAATGAAATGAATTAAATACATTCAACCACAAGCTTAGCCTTTTGTTAACAACACTGTCATCTCAGATTTTCAAAATATGCGTTACAGGCAACGCTAGACAAGCATTTGTGTAAGTTTATCATGGCATAATGCTATGCTAGCTCTGCTGGCAGCAGGCAACATTTTCACGAAAATAAGAAAAGCAACCAAATTAAATCATTTACCTTTGAAGAACTTCGGATGCTTTCACTCAGGAGACTCCCAGTTAGATAGCAAATGTTACTTTTTTCCAAAAATATTATTTTTGTAGGCGATAACCCTCCCGTTTCTTCATCATGCTTGGCTGAGAAATCGACCGGAAAATGCTACTACTACAACGCCAAACTTTTTTCAAAATTAGCTACATAATATCGACAGAAACACGGCAAACGTTGTTTAGGATCCATCCTCAAGGTGTTTTTAACATACGTATTCGATAATATATCCGTCGAGGCAATTGGTTTCTCATAAGAAGCGAATGGAAAAATGGCTACCTCAGTATTTTACGCGAGATTTTCTGCGGGAGACACCATGTGACCACATGCCATATATGGGCCCTTACGGCCATTCTTCAATGGAAATGCTTAAAACAACGTCACAATGCTGTAGGCACCTTGGGGAATACGTGGAAAACGTAAGCTCATTCATAGCTCATTCACAGCCATATAAGGAGTCATTGGCATGAGGCGGTTTCAAAAAATGCGGCACTTCCTGGTTGGATTTTTATCTGGGTTTCGCCTGTAACATCAGTTCTGTGGCACTCACAGACAATATCTTTGCAGGTTTGGAAACATCAGAGTGTTTTCTTTCCAAAGCTGTCAATTATATGCATAGTCGAGCATCTTTTTGTGCCAAAATATCTTCTTTAAAACAGGAACGTTTTTCATCCCAAAATTTTAATAGCGCCCGTTAATGCATAACTGGTTTTAAGAAGGTAGAAACTAGGGCCTGTAGGACCTGCCTTGTTGATAGTGTTAAGAAGGCAGAGCATCACTTTATTATAGACAGACTTCTCTCCATCTTAGCTACTGTTGTATCAATATGTTTTGACCAGGACAGTTTACAATCCAGAGTTACTCTGAGCAGTTGGGGCCCAGGACACCTACACCACCCGATGTCACAGGAATGCCAACAAGATCATCAAAGACAACAACCACCCGAGCCACTGCCTGTTTACCCCGCTATCATCCAGAAGGCAAGGTCAGTACAGGTGCATCAAAGCAGGGACCGAGAGACTGAAAAACAGCTTCTATCTCAAGGCCATCAGAATGTTAAACAGCCATCACTAACATTGAGTGGCTGCTGCCAACATACTGACTCAACTCCAGCCACTTTAATAATGGAAATTGATGTAAAAAATGTATTATTAGCCACTTTAAACAGTGCCACTTAAAATAATGTTTACATACCCTACATTACCCATCTCATATGTATATGTATATACTGTACTCTATATCATCTACTGCATCTTTATGTAATACATGTATCACTAGCCACTTTAAACTATGCCACTTTGTTTACATACCCTACATTACTCATCTCATATGTATGTAATACATGTATCACTAGCCACTTTAAACAATGCCACTTAATATAATGTTTACATACCCTACATTACCCATCTCATATGTACAGTGGGGAGAACAAGTATTTGATACACTGCCGATTTTGCAGGTTTTCCTACTTACAAAGCATGTAGAGGTCTGTAATTTCTATCATAGGTACACTTCAACTGTGAGAGATGGAAACAAACAAAAATCCAGAAAATCACAATGTATGATTTTTTAGTAATTAATTTGCATTTTATTGCATGACATAAGCATTGACCAAGAAACAAATCGTAGGCAAATGACAAGACTGTTGACATCGTGTGGAAGCTGTAGGTATTGCAACCTCAGCCCCATTTAATGTGGTTCACGTTTATCAATGAGTTCAAGTGGCGCATGGATATATTTTTCCATTTTCAGTGATCAGATTTTCCTGCACTTTTCGATGAAACGCACGTTCTGTTATACTCACAGCCGTGATTTAACCAGTTTTATAAACGTCTGAGTATTTTCTATCCACACATACTAATCATATGCATATACTATATTCCTGGCATGAGTAGCAGGGTGCTGAAATGTTGCGCGATTTTTAACAGAATGTTCGAAAAAGGTGGGGGTAGGAGTAACAGGTTAAGTGTTGCAGTCATTTCAGTCTCTGTAGTAGCTGATGTGTATAGCGTTGAGTAATTTGCATATGTAGACAAACTGGCTTTACTCAAGGCCGGTGGCATGTAATTAGTAAAGATTGAAAAAGGTAAGGGGCCTAGACAGCTACCCTGGGGAGTTCCCGATTCTACCTGGATTATGTTATAGAGGCTTCCATTAAAGAACACCCTCTGTGTTCTGTCAGACAGGTAACTCTTTATCCACAATATAGCAGGTGGTGTAAAACTATAACACTTACTCTACCAGTCAAAAGTTTGGACACACCTAGTCATTCAAGGGTTTTTCTTTATTTTTACTATTTTCTACATTGCAGAACAATAGCAAAGAAATCAAAATCAAAATTATGAAATAACACATATGGAATCATGTAGTTACCAAAATAGTGTTTATTTTATATTATATTTGAGATTCTTCAAAGTAGCCACCTTTTGCCTTGATGACAGCTTAGCACAATTAAATGAGTGAATGAGTAGATGTGTCCAAACTTTTGACTGGTACTGTATGTGTTTCCATCAGCAGACTATGATCGATAATATCAAAAGCAGCACTGAAGTCTAACAAAGCATATTTTATCATCAATACAGCCATTCAGCCAATCAGCCAATCAGCCAATCAGCCAATCATCATTTGTCCTGTGCTTGTTGAATGTCATTCCCTATAAGCTGAAAGCCTGTTGTCAATTTGTTTACATTATAAAAGCATTGTATCTGGTCAAACACCATTTTTTCCAAAAGTTTACAAAGGGTTAGTAACAGGCTGATGAGTCAGCTATTTCAGCCAGTAAAAGGGCCTTTATATTCTTGGACAAATTACTTCTGCTTTCCTCTGAGCCTGAGGGCACACACTTTCTAGAAGGCTTAAATTGAAGATATGGCAATTTTGTCTGCTATTATCCCAGTAATTGTTCATCCAAGTTGATAGACCCAGGTGGCTTGTCATCGTTGATAGACTTCTCTTGTTGATCTTCCAAGCATTGGAGATCAAACCAGGAATATTTATTTCCTAAATAGAGATACATTTTTCTTCGTCACTAATCCAACATAGTTCCCATTTTCGCTGTAACATTTTATCAAACAATATAACTCTGAAATCATCCTAGAATCCGGCCTTTCTAGTTATTTTTTTTCCTGTAACCACATTGCTTCTACATCTGCATTGTTTGCTTTTTGGTGTTCTAGACTGAGTTTCTGTATGGCACTGCGACATCTGCTGATGTAAAAAGTGCTTTATAAATGTATTTGATTAATTGATTGATTAATCAAAAATAGCTTTTCATTCTGGACCCAAAGCCACAGACCGTGCTGTTCTTCTTCATCTAAGGCATTGAACCTACGTCGGAGGCAGTATCCCGGTTCCCAGCTGGGCACACAAGGACCTTTGGTTTCTGGTGAGAGGTGACATAAGGTTCTGGATCGTAGCTGTTTTTTTTATCTGGTTGTAAGTTCTGAGTTTTGGTTTAAACCATATATCAGTTGACCATTTTTCAAACTTGTGTTTGATCCTGTTGGCATTGCATCCCAACTCCTTCCTAATTTGTGTTGTAGATTAGCATCCCTATCTCAAGGCCCCATTGCGATATGGAGATGAGGCATTGAATTCCTTTGTCCAGGGTAGTAGTGTGTTTTATCTCAGATTAAACCCTTTTTTTATATTCTGTCCTCTGGCAAATTAATAAGGCAGTTCCATAACCTAATCATTTCATAGGGCTCCATTATTTCACAGGGCTCCATTATTTCACAGGGCTCCATTATTTCACAGGACTCCATTATTTCACAGGACTCCATTATTTCACAGGACTCCATTATTTCACAGGACCCCATTATTTCACAGGACCCCATTATTTCACAGGACCCCATTATTTCACAGGACTCCATTATTTCACATGGCTCCAACTCATTCCTCCTTCAATAGAAAGGCCTGAGGCTTTCCCAGAAAACGTGTTATGGCTCTATTTTGAATAGAGTTAGATTCTTTAGCACATGAATTATAGAGCTGTGAATATGTACAAAAGTTATGGTCTTTCTACAGTAGGATCTTCAGTTTACTACCAACAGACCCCAACACTCTACATGCAGAATCTGATAAAGTCTTTATACCCTCCTCACAAAGCATCAGACAGGAAACTAAGGTGTGTATATGAGCTGGTGTTGTTGATCCAGAAGAGAAGTACTGAATACTTATTAGTGTACCCTTTAGTCTGAAGTTCATCATCTGGGTTTCATCACCCATCTCCACTTTGTACACCAGAGATGGACAGTGTTCAACATACATTGCAAATCAAACTCACTCTGCAAGGAGGAAAATATGATCTGTCTGCAATAGTATCCCCACAGCAGAATAGTCATTCTATTTCCATGAGTATCCCCAGAGTTAAATCATGTAATTCCATGAGTATCCCCAGAGTTAAATCATGTAATTCCATGAGTATCCCCAGAGTTATGTCATGTATTTCAATGAAATGTATTAACAAAGCCCTTTTTACATAAGCCGATGTCACAAAGTGCTGTACAGAAACCCAGCCTAAAACCCCAATGAGCAAGCAAGGCAGATGTAGAAGCACAGTGACTAGGAAAAACTCCCTAGAAAGGCCGGAACCTAGGCAAAAACCTAGAGAGGAACCAGGCTCTGAGGTGTGGCCAGTCCTCTTCTGGCTGTGCCGGGTGGAGATTATAACAGAACATGGCCAAGATGTTCAAACATTCATAGATGACCAGCAGGGTCAAATAATAATAATCACAGTGGTTGTCGAGGGTGCAACAGGTCAGCAGCTCAGGAGTAAATGTCAGCTGGCTTTTCATAGCCGATCATTCGGAGTTAGAGACAGCAGGTCCAGTAGAGAGAGAGTCCAAAACAGCAGGTCTGGGACAGGTAGCACGTCCAGTGAACAGGTCTGGGACAGGTAGCACGTCCAGTGAACAGGTCAGGGTTCCATAGCTGCATGCAGAACAGTTGAAACTGGAGCAGCAGGAGTCATCAGGCCAGGTAGTCTTGAGGCATGGTCCTAGGGCTCAGGTCCTCTGAGACAAGAGAGAGAGAATTAGAGGGAGCATACTTACATTTACACAGGTCACCGGATAAGAAAAGATGAATACTCCAGATATAATAGACTGACACTAGCCGTCCGACACAAACTATTGCAGCATAAATACTGGATGCTGAGATAGGAGGGGTCAGGAGACACTGTAGCCCTGTCCGATGATACCCCCGGATAGGGCCAAACAGGCAGGATATAACCCCACCATTTTGCCAAAGCACAGACCCCACACCACTAGAGGGGGGGGGGGGCAAACCGGACAGGAAGATAACATCAGTGACTCAACCCACTCAAGTGACACACCCTCCTAGGGACAGCATGGAAGATCACCAGTAAACCAGTGACTCAGCCCCTGTAATAGGATTAGAGGCAGAGAATCCCAGTGGAAAGAGGGGAACCGGCCAGGCAGAGACAGCAAGGGCGGTTCGTTGCTCCAGAGCCTTTCCGTTCACCTTCACACCCCTGGGCCAGACTACACTCAATCATAGGATCTACTGAAGAGATGAGTCTTCAATAAAGACTTAAAGGTTGAGACCGAGTCTGCGTCTCTCACATGGGTAGGCAGACCATTCCATAAAAATGGAGCTCTATAGGAAAAAGCCCTGCCTCCAGCAGTTTGCTTTCAATTTTGGGGCTTCAACATCTTTCATCGAAATGTACAGTCGTGGCCAACAGTTTTGAGAATGACACAAATATTAATTTTCACAAAGTGTGCTTCTTCATTGTCTTTAGATATTTTTGTCAGATGTTACTATGGAATACTGAAGTATAATTACAAGCATTTCATAAGTGTCAACGGCTTTTATTGATAATTACATGAAGATGAAGCAAAGAGTCAATATTTGCAGTGTTGACCCTTCTTTTTCAAGACCTCTGCAATCCGCCCTGGCATGCTGTCAATTAACTTCTGGGCCACATCCTGACTGATGGCAGCCCATTCTTGCATAATCAATGCTTGGAGTTTGTCAGAATTTGTGGGGTTTTGTTTGTCCACCCACCTCTTGGGGATTGACCACAAGTTCTCAATGGGATTAAGATCTGGGGTTTGTCCTGGCCATGGACCCAAAATATCTATTTTTGTTCCCCGAGCCACTTAGTTATCAATTGTGCCTTATGGCAAGGTGCTCCATCATGCTGGAAAAGGCATTGTTCATCACCAAACTGTTCCTGGATGGTTTGGAGAAGTTGCTCTCAGAGGATGTGTTGGTACCATTCTTTATTCGTGGTTGTGTTCTTAGGCAAAATATGAGCCCAGTTTGGCTGAGAAGCAACCCCACACATGAATGGTCTCAGGATGCTTTACTGTTGGCATGACACAGGACTGATGGTAGCTCTCACCTTGTCATCTCCAGACAAGCTTTTATCCGGATGCCCCAAACAATCGGAAAGGTGATTCATCGGAGAAAATGACTTTACCCCAGTCCTCAACAGTCCAATCCCTGTACCTTTTGCAGAATATCAGTTTGTCCCTGATGTTTTTCCTGGAGAGAAGTGGCTTCTTTGCTGCCCTTGTTGACACCAGGCCATCCTCCAAAAGTCGTCACCTCACTGTGCGTGCAGATGCACTTACACCTGCCTGCTGCCATTCCTGAGCAAGATCTGTACTGTTGGTGCCCCGATCCCGCAGCTGAATCAACTTTAGGAGACGGTCCTGGTGCTTGCTGGACTTTCTTGGGTGCCCTGAAGCCTTCTTCACAACAATTGAACCGCTCTCCTTGAAGTTCTTGATGATGGTTGATTTAGGTGCATCTTACTGGCAGCAATATCCTTGCCTGTGAAGCCCTTTTTGTGCAAAGCAATGATGACGGCACGTGTTTTCTTGCAAGTAACTAGGATTGACAGAGGAAGAACAATGATTCCAAGCATCACCCTCCTTTTGAAGTTTCCAGTGTGTTTTTCGAACTCTATCAGCAGAGCCTTGTCCTCGTCAACACTCAAACCTGTGTAACGAGAGAATCACTGACTTTTGTGGCAGGGCTGAAATGCAATGTAAATGTTTTTTGGAGATTCAGTTCATTTCCATGGCAAAGAGGGACTTTGCAAATAATTGCAATTCATCTGATCACTCTTCATAACATTCTGGAGTATATGCAAATTGCCATCATACAAACTGAGGCAGCAGACTTTGTGAAAATGTATATTTGGGTCATTCTCAAAACTTTTGGCCACAGCTGTGTGTCGTCAACATAGTAGTGAATGTTAACGTTATGTTTCCAAAAGATATCACCAAGAGGTTAAATATATAGTGAAAACAATTGTCCTAAAACGGAACCTTGAGGAACACCGAAATTTACAGTTGATTTGTCAGAAGACAAACCATCCACAGAGACAGGCTGATATCTTTCCGACAGATAAGATCTAAACCAGGCCAGAACTTGTCCATGTAGACCAATTTGGGCTTCCAATCTCTCCAAAAGAATGTGGTGGTCGATGGTATCAAAAACAGCACTAAGGTCTTGGAGCACGAGCACAGATGCAGAGACTTGGTCCATTATGTCATTTACCACCTTCATGAGTGAAGTATCAGTGCTATGATGGGGTCTATAACCAGACTGAAGCATTTCGTATACATTGTTTGTCTTCAGGAAGGCAGTGAGTTGCTGCGCAAGAGCTTTAAAAAAAATGTTTTAGAGGCATGGGAGATTCGATATTAACCGATAGTTTTTTATATTTTCAAGGTTCGGCTTTTTCAAGAGATGCTTTATTACTGCCACTTATAGTGAGTTTGGTACACATCCGGTGGATAGAGAGCTGTTTATTATGTTCAATAGGAAGCAGCTCTTTCAGTAGTTTAGTTGGAATAGGGTCCAGTATGCAGCTTGAAGGTTTAGAGGCCAAGACTATTTTCATCAATGTTTATTTATTTATTTATTTTATTTTTATTTCACCTTTATTTAACCAGGTAGGCTAGTTGAGAACAAATTCTCATTTGCAACTGCGACCTGGCCAAGATAAAGCATAGCAGTGTGAACAGACAACACAGAGTTACACATGGAGTAAACAATTAACAAGTCAATAACACAGTAGAAAAAAAAAGGGGAGTCTATATACATTGTGTGCAAAAGGCATGAGGAGGTAGGCGAATAATTACAATTTTGCAGATTAACACTGGAGTGATAAATGATCAGATGGACATGTACAGGTAGAGATATTGGTGTGCAAAAGAGCAGGAAAGTAAATAAATAAAAACAGTATGGGGATGAGGTAGGTGAAAATGGGTGGGCTATTTACCAATAGACTATGTACAGCTGCAGCGATCGGTTAGCTGCTCAGATAGCAGATGTTTGAAGTTGGTGAGAGAGATAAAAGTCTCCAACTTCAGCGATTTTTGCAATTCGTTCCAGTCACAGGCAGCAGAGTACTGGAATGAAAGGCGGCCAAATGAGGTGTTGGCTTTAGGGATGATCAGTGAGATACACCTGCTGGAGCGCGTGCTACGGATGGGTGTTGCCATCGTGACCAGTGAACTGAGATAAGGCGGAGCTTTACCAAGCATGGACTTGTAGATGACCTGGAGCCAGTCGGTCTGGCGACGAATATGTAGCGAGGGCCAGCCGACTAGAGCATACAAGTCGCAGTGGTGGGTGGTATAAGGTGCTTTAGTGACAAAACGGATGGCACTGTAATAAACTGCATCCAGTTTGCTGAGTAGAGTGTTGGAAGCAATTTTGTAGATGACATCGCCAAAGTCGAGGATCGGTAGGATAGTCAGTTTTACTAGGGTAAGTTTGGCGGCGTGAGTGAAGGAGGCTTTGTTGCGGAATAGAAAGCCGACTCTTGATTTGATTTTCGATTGGAGATGTTTGATATGAGTCTGGAAGGAGAGTTTACAGTCTAGCCAGACACCTAGGTACTTATAGATGTCCACATATTCAAGGTCGGAACCATCCAGGGTGGTGATGCTGGTCAGGCGTGCGGGTGCAGGCAGCGAACGGTTGAAAAGCATGCATTTGGTTTTACTAGCGTTTAAGAGCAGTTGGAGGCCACGGAAGGAGTGTTGTATGGCATTGAAGTTCGTTTGGAGGTTAGATAGCACAGTGTCCAAGGACGGTCCGGAAGTATATAGAATGGTGTCGTCAGCGTAGAGGTGGATCAGGGATTCGCCCGCAGCAAGAGCAACATCATTGATATATACAGAGAAAAGAGTCGGCCCGAGAATTGAACCCTGTGGCACCCCCATAGAGACTGCCAGAGGACCGGACAGCATGCCCTCCGATTTGACACACTGAACATTTCTGCAAAGTAATTGGTGAACCAGGCAAGGCAGTCATCCGAAAAACCGAGGCTACTGAGTCTGCCGATAAGAATATGGTGATTGACAGAGTCGAAAGCCTTGGCAAGGTCGATGAAGACGGCTGCACAGTACTGTCTTTTATCGATGGCGGTTATGATATCGTTTAGTACCTTGAGCGTGGCTGAGGTGCACCCGTGACCGGCTCGGAAACCAGATTGCACAACGGAGAAGGTACGGTGGGATTCGAGATGGTCAGTGACCTGTTTGTTGACTTGGCTTTCGAAGACCTTAGATAGGCAGGGCAGGATGGATATAGGTCTGTAACAGTTTGGGTCCAGGGTGTCTCCCCTTTTGAAGAGGGGGATGACTGCGGCAGCTTTCCAATCCTTGGGGATCTCAGACGATATGAAAGAGAGGTTGAACAGGCTGGTAATAGGGGTTGCGACAATGGCGGCGGATAGTTTCAGAAATAGAGGGTCCAGATTGTCAAGCCCAGCTGATTTGTACGGGTCCAGGTTTTGCAGCTCTTTCAGAACATCTGCTATCTGGATTTGGGTAAAGGAGAACCTGGAGAGGCTTGGGCGAGTAGCTGCGGAGGGGGGGCGGAGCTGTTGGCCGAGGTTGGAGTAGCCAGGCGGAAGGCATGGCCAGCCGTTGAGAAATGCTTGTTGAAGTTTTCGATAATCATGGATTTATCGGTGGTGACCGTGTTACCTAGCCTCAGTGCAGTGGGCAGCTGGGAGGAGGTGCTCTTGTTCTCCATGGACTTCACAGTGTCCCAGAACTTTTTGGAGTTGGAGCTACAGGATGCAAACTTCTGCCTGAAGAAGCTGGCCTTAGCTTTCCTGACTGACTGCGTGTATTGGTTCCTGACTTCCCTGAACAGTTGCATATCGCGGGGACTATTCGATGCTATTGCAGTCCGCCACAGGATGTTTTTGCGCTGGTCGAGGGCAGTCAGGTCTGGAGTGAACCAAGGGCTGTATCTGTTCTTAGTTCTGCATTTTTTGAATGGAGCATGCTTATCTAAAATGGTGAGGAAGTTACTTTTAAAGAATGACCAGGCATCCTCAACTGACGGGATGAGGTCAATGTCCTTCCAGGATACCCGGGCCAGGTCGATGAGAAAGGCCTGTTCACAGAATTGTTTTAGGGAGCGTTTGACAGTGATGAGGGGTGGTCGTTTGACTGCGGCTCCGTAGCGGATACAGGCAATGAGGCAGTGATCGCTGAGATCCTGGTTGAAGACAGCGGAGGTGTATTTGGAGGGCCAGTTGTCAGGATGACATCTATGAGGGTGCCCTTGTTTACAGAGTTAGGGTTGTACCTGGTGGGTTCCTTGATGATTTGTGTGAGATTGAGGGAATCTAGCTTAGATTGTAGGACTGCCGGGGTGTTAAGCATATCCCAGTTTAGGTCACCTAACAGAACAAACTCTGAAGCTAGATGGGGGGCGATCAATTCACAAATGGTGTCCAAATCAAATCAAATCAAATTGTATTTGTCACATACACATGGTTAGCAGATGTTAATGCGAGTGTAGCGAAATGCTTGTGCTTCTAGTTCCGACAATGCAGTGATAACCAACAAGTAATCTAACTAACAATTCCAAAACTACTCTCTTATACACAGTGTAAGGGGATAAAGAATATGTACATAAGGATATATGAATGAGTGATGGTACAGAGCAGCATACAGTAGATGGTATCGAGTACAGTATATACATATGAGATGAGTATGTAGACAAAGTAAACAAAGTGGCATAGTTAAAGTGGCTAGTGATACATGTATTACATAAGGATGCAGTCGATGATGTAGAGTACAGTATATACGTATGCATATGAGATGAATAATGTAGGGTAAGTAACATTATATAAGGTAGCATTGTTTAAAGTGGCTAGTGATATATTTACATCATTTCCCATCAATTCCCATTATTAAGTGGCTGGAGTTGGGTCAGTGTCAATGACAGTGTGTTGGCAACAGCCACTCAATGTTAGTGGTGGCTGTTTAACAGTCTGATGGCCTTGAGATAGAAGCTGTTTTTCAGTCTCTCGGTCCCAGCTTTGATGTACCTGTACTGACCTTGCCTTCTGGATGATAGCGGGGTGAACAGGCAGTGGTTCGGGTGGTTGATGTCCTTGATGATCTTTATGGCCTTCCTGTAACATCGGGTGGTGTAGGTGTCCTGGAGGGCAGGTAGTTTGCCCCCGGTGATGCGTTGTGCAGACCTCACTACCCTCTGGAGAGCCTTACGGTTGAGGGCGGAGCAGTTGCCGTACCAGGCGGTGATACAGCCCGCCAGGATGCTCTCGATTGTGCATCTGTAGAAGTTTGTGAGTGCTTTTGGTGACAAGCCAAATTTCTTCAGCCTCCTGAGGTTGAAGAGGCGCTGCTGCGCCTTCTTCACGACGCTGTCAGTGTGAGTGGACCAATTCAGTTTGTCTGTGATGTGTATGCCGAGGAACTTAAAACTTGCTACCCTCTCCACTACTGTTCCATCGATGTGGATAGGGGGTGTTCCCTCTGCTGTTTCCTGAAGTCCACAATCATCTCCTTAGTTTTGTTGACGTTGAGTGTGAGGTTATTTTCCTGACACCACACTCCGAGGCCCTCACCTCCTCCCTGTAGGCCGTCTCGTCGTTGTTGGTAATCAAGCCTACCACTGTTGTGTCGTCCGCAAACTTGATGATTGAGTTGGAGGCGTGCGTGGCCACGCAGTCGTGGGTGAACAGGGAGTACAGGAGAGGGCTCAGAACGCACCCTTGTGGGGCCCCGTGTTGAGGATCAGCGGGGAGGAGATGTTGTTGCCTACCCTCACCACCTGGGGGCGGCCCGTCAGGAAGTCCAGTACCCAGTTGCACAGGGCGGGGTCGAGACCCAGGGTCTCGAGCTTGATGACGAGCTTGGAGGGTACTATGGTGTTGAATGCCGAGCTGTAGTCGATGAACAGCATTCTCACATAGGTATTCCTCTTGTCCAGGTGGGTTAGGGCAGTGTGCAGTGTGGTTGAGATTGCATCGTCTGTGGACCTATTTGGGCGGTAAGCAAATTGGAGTGGGTCTAGGGTGTCAGGTAGGGTGGAGGTGATATGTTCCTTGACTAGTCTCTCAAAGCACTTCATGATGACGGAAGTGAGTGCTACGGGGCGGTAGTCGTTTAGCTCAGTTACCTTAGCTTTCTTGGGAACAGGAACAATGGTGGCCCTCTTGAAGCATGTGGGAACAGCAGACTGGTATAGGGATTGATTGAATATGTCCGTAAACACACCGGCCAGCTGGTCGCATGCTCTGAGGGCGCGGCTGGGGATGCCGTCTGGGCCTGCAGCCTTGCGAGGGTTACACACGTTTAAATGTCTTACTCACCTCGGCTGCAGTGAAGGAGAGACCGCATGTTTTCGTTGCAGGCCGTGTCAGTGGCACTGTATTGTCCTCAAAGCGGGCAAAAAAGTTATTTAGTCTGCCTGGGAGCAAGACATCCTGGTCCGTGACTGGGCTGGGTTTCTTCTTGTAGTCCGTGATTGACTGTAGACCCTGCCACATGCCTCTTGTGTCTGAGCCGTTGAATTGAAATTCTACTTTGTCTCTGTACTGACGCTTAGCTTGTTTAATAGCCTTGCGGAGGGAATAGCTGCACTGTTTGTATTCGGTCATGTTGCCAGACACCTTGCCCTGATTAAAAGCAGTGGTTCGCGCTTTCAGTTTCACGTGAATGCTGCCATCAATCCACGGTTTCTGGTTAGGGAATGTTTTTATCGTTGCTATGGGAACGACATCTTCAATGCACGTTCTAATGAACTCGCACACCGAATCAGCGTATTCGTCAATATTTTTATCTGACGCAATACGAAACATGTCCCAGTCCACGTGATGGAAGCAGTCTTGGAGTGTGGAGTCAGCTTGGTCTAACCAGCGTTGGACAGACCTCAGCGTGGGAGCCTCTTGTTTCAGTTTCTGCCTGTAGGCAGGGATCAACAAAATGGAGTCGTGGTCAGCTTTTCCGAAAGGGGGGCGGGGCAGGGCCTTATATGCGTCGCGGAAGTTAGAATAACAGGGCACAGCTGGGAGCTGAGGGGGGTCGGTAGCAGGCGGCAACAGTGAGAGACTTATTTCTGGAGAGAGTAATTTTCAAAATTAGTAGTTCGAACTGTTTGGGTATGGACCTGGAAAGTATGACATTACTTTACAGGCTATCTCTGCAGTAGACTGCAACTCCTCCCCCTTTGGCAGTTCTATCTTGACGGAAGATGTTGGGTATGGAAATCTCTGAATTTTTGGTGGCCTTCCTGAGCCAGGATTCAGAGACGGCAAGGACATCAGGGTTAGCAGAGTGTGCTAAAGCAGTGAGTAAAACAAACTTAGGGAGGAGGCTTCTGATGTTGACATGCATGAAACCAAGGCTTTTTCGATCACAGAAGTCAACAAATGAGGGTGCCTGGGGACATGCAGGGCCTGGGTTTACCTCCACATCACCCGCGGAACAGAGAAGGAGTAGTATGAGGGTGCGGCTAAAGGCTATCAAAACTGGTCGCCTAGAGCGTTGGGGACAGAGAATAAGAGGAGCAGGTTTCTGGGCATGGTAGAATATATTCAGGGCATAATGCGCAGACAGGGGTATGGTGGGGTGCGGGTACAGCGGAGGTAATCCCAGGCACTGGGTGATGATGAGAGAGGTTGTATCTCTGGACATGCTGGTTGTAATGGGTGAGGTCACCGCATGTGTGGGAGGTGGGACAAAGGAGGTATCAGGGGTATGAAGAGTGGAACTAGGGGCTCCATTGTGAACTAAAACAATGATAACTAACCTGAACAACAGTATACAAGGCATATTGACACTTGAGAGAGACATACAGCGAGGCATACAGTAATCACAGGTGTTGAATTGGGAGAGATAGCTAAAACAGTAGGTGAGACAACATCAGCTAATCAGCTAGCACAACAACAGCAGGTAAAATGGTGTTAACTAGGCAGAGGGAGGGTCGGATTAACTACACACAGAGCCTGAGTGCGGCTGGGGCCGACAGATAAAACATAATCAAGCAGAATGGAGTACCGTGATTAATGGACAGTCCAGCATGCATCAAGTGATCAGTGTCCAGGGGGCAGCGGTGGATGGGGCAGGGAAGCTGGACTGGCGAGTGTTATCCAGGTAAAAAAAAACGAAAAATGACTAAATAGCTTGTAGCTATTTGTGTCAAGAGATATAGTATAGAGAGAGAGATATAGTATAAAAAACCTTGAGTGTCTCCCTTGATCCTAGGTCCTGGCAGAGTAGTGCAGACTCAAGGCAACTGAGCTTTGGAGGAATATGCAGATTTAAAGAGGAGTCCGTAATTTGCTTTCTAATGCTCATGATCTTTTCCTCAAAGAAGTTCATGAATTTATCACTGCTGAAGTGAAGCCATCCTTTCTTGGGGAATAATTTTTAGTTAGCTTTGCAACAGTATCAAAAAATACATTTTGGATAGTTCTTATTCTCCTCAATTAAGTTGGAAAAATATGATGACCCTGTAGCTCTTCTGCACGGCACTGTCTTTCCAAGCTAGTCGGAAGACTTCCAGTTTCGTGTAGCGCCATTTCCGTTTCCAATTTTCTGGAAGCTTGCTTCAGGGGTCAGGTATTTTCTGTATACTAGGGAGCTAGTTTCTTATGACAAATATTTTGGGTTTTTAGGGGTGCAACTGCATCTAGGGTATTACGCAAGGTTATATTTAGTTCCTTAGTTTGGTGGTTAACCCATTTTTGTTCTCTGACATCCTTGGGTAGGTGGAGGGAGTCTGGAAGGGCATCTAGGAATCTTTGGGTTGTCTGAGAATTTATGTCACGGCTTTCGATTATCCTTGGTTGGGGTCTGAGCAGATTATTTGTTGGGATTGCAAATGTAATAAAATGGTGGTCTGATAGTCCAGGTTTATGAGGAAAAACATTAAGATCCACAATATTTATTCCACGGGACAAAATGTTAGGTCCAGAGTATGACTGTGGCAGTGAGTAGGTCCGGAGACATGTTGGACAAAACCCACTGAGTCGATGATGACTCCTAATCCTTTTGGAGTGAGTCTGTGGACTTTTCCATGCGAATATTGAAGTCACCAAAAATGTGAATATTATCTGCCATGACCACAAGGTCCGATAGGAATTCAGGGAACCCAGTGAGGAAAGCTGTATATGGCCCAGGAGGCCTGTAAAAAGTAGCTATAAAAAGTGATTGAGTAGACTGCATAGATTTCATGACTAGAAGCTCAAAGCTCCAAAGTCATTTGTTTTGCAAATTGAAATTTGCTATCATAAATGTTAGCAACAACACTCCCTTTGTGGGATGCGTGGGGGATGTGGTCACTAGTGTAACCAGGATGAGAGGCCTCATTTAACACAGTAAATTTGTCAGGCTTAAGCCATGTTTCAGTCAGGCCAGTCACAACCCATCCCTCAACGTAATCAAGACAAAGGAGATGATTGTGGACCACAGGAAAAGGAGGACCGAGCGCGCCCCCATTTTCATCAACGGGGCTGTAGTGGAGCAGGTTGAGAGCTTCAAGTTCCTTGGTGTCCACATCAACAACAAACTAGAATAGTCGAAACACACCTTGACAGTTGTGAAGATGGCACGACTAGTGACCGGAAGGTTGCAAGTTCAAACCCCCGAGCTGACAAGGTACAAATCTGTCGTTCTGCCCCTGAATAGGCAGTTAACCCACTGTTCCTAGGCCATCATTGAAAATAAGAATTTGTTCTTAAATGACTTGCCTGGTTAAATTTAAAAAGCCTATTCCCCTCAGGAAACTAAAAAGATTTGGCATGGGTCCTGAGATCCCCAAAAGGTTCTACAGCTGCACCATCGAGAGCATCCTGGTTGCATCACTGCCTGGTATGGCAATTGCTCGGCCTCCGACTGCAAGGCACTACAGAGGGTAGTGCGTACGGCCCAGTACATCACTGGGGCTAAGCTCCCTGTCATCCAGGACCTCTACACCAGGTGGTGTCAGAGGAAGGCCCTAAAAATTGTCAAAGACCCCAGCCACCCTAGTCAGAGAATGTTCTCTCTACTACCACATGGCAAGCTGTACCGGAGTGCCATGTCTAGGACCAAAAGGCTTCTCAACAGTTTTTACCCCCAAGCCATAAGACTCCTAAACAGGTAGTCAAATGGCTACCCAGACTATCTGCATTGTGTGCCCCTCCCCAACCCCTCTTTGTATGCTACTGCTACTCTCTGTTCATCATATATGCATAGTCACTTTAACCATATCTACATGTACATACTACCTCAATAAGCCTGACTAACTGGTGTCTCTATGTAGCCTTGCTACTTTTAAAGCCTCACTACTGCATATAGCCTCTCTACTGTATATAGCCTCTCTACTGTATATAGCCTCTCTACTGTATATAGCCTCTACTGTATATAGCCTCACTACTGTATATAGCCTCTCTACTGTATGTAGCCTCTCTACTGTATATAGCCTCTCTACTGTATATAGTCTGTCTTTTTACTGTTGTTTTATTTCTTTACCTACCTATTGTTCACCTACATACCATTTTTTGCACTATTGGTTAGAGCCTGTAAGTAAGCATTTCACTATAAGGTTCAGCTGTTGTAATCTGCGCAAGTGACAAATACACTTTGATTTGATTTGAAGGTGAACCTCCGACCCAGTCTCAAATCTCTAGAAGACTGAAACAGGTTTCCCTCAAGAATTTCCCTTTATTTAGCGCCATTCATCATTCCTTCAATTCTGACCAGTTTCCCTGCCGATGAAAAACATCCCCACATCATGATGCTGCCACCACCATGCTTCACAGTGAGCGTGTTGTTCTCGGGGTGATGAGAGGTGTTGGGTGTGCGCCAGACATTTTTCCTTGATGGCCAAAAAGCTCAAGTTTAGTCTCATCTGACCAGAGTACCGTCTTCCATATGTTTAGGGAGTCTCCCACAGTACCTTCTTCCATATGTTTAGGGAGTCTCCCACAGTACCTTCTTCCATATGTTTGGGGAGTCTCCCACAGTACCTTCTTCCATATGTTTAGGGAGTCTCCCACAGTACCTTCTCCCATATGTTTGGGGAGTCTCCCACAGTACCTTCTTCCATATGTTTAGGGAGTCTCCCACAGTACCTTCCTCCATATGTTTGGGGAGTCTCCCACAGTACCTTCTTCCATATGTTTGGGGAGTCTCCCACAGTACCTTCTTCCATATGTTTGGGGAGTCTCCCACAGTACCTTCTTCCATATGTTTGGGGAGTCTCCCACAGTACCTTCTCCCATATGTTTGGGGAGTCTCCCACAGTACCTTCTTCCATATGTTTGGGGAGTCTCCCACAGTACCTTCTCCCATATGTTTGGGGAGTCTCCCACAGTACCTTCTCCCATATGTTTGGGGAGTCTCCCACAGGCCTTTTGGCGAACACTGAACGTGTTTGCTTATTTTTGTCATTAAGCAATGGCTTTTTTCTGGCCACTCTTCCCTAAAGCCCAGCTCTGTGGAGTTTACGGCTTAAAGTGGTCCTATGGACAGAAGCATTTCACTGTAAGGTTGTATTCGGCACACGTGATTTGATTTGATTCAACAACAACAAATCTACTCATATGTGCTTTTAGTTCAGTTCTGTGATTAATGTTTGAAATCCAACCCCCAACCAGCGTTATATCCTAACTATTGTTAGATGTTTAGTCCCTGTAGTGAAGCTGGGTAAAATACAGCCATTGGAGAGGCATTGGGTAGCTGGCCCTAGCTAAGAAGCCAATCCATCTGTCCCAAATTGCACTCTATTCCCTATGCAGTCCCAATGGGCCCTTGTCAAAAGTAGTGCACTATAGGGAAAAGGGTGCCATTTGGGACTCATGCCGTGGTGCTCCTGTTTCTCCTCTCCGGTTCACTGGCGCCAACCTCTTCCATCTCCTCTTCAGAAATGTGTCCCAAATGGCACTCTATTCCCTATATAGTGCAATACTTTTGACCAGACCTCTAGGGGACTTGTTCAAAAGTAGTCCACTATGAATTGCCTAGTTAAATAAAGGTTAAATTAAATAAAATTAAAATATACAGTAGATATGTAGGGAATAGGGTTTCATTTGGAACACATTTCTGGATCTCTAGCCAGCTGCATGATGTTGGCAGAAGCTCAGCCCTCATCCAAACAACCATGTTACACTTCAGAAATTAACATTTTATATGGCAGGCCGGTGTGCTTGCAGGAGAGGACCTGCCAGCACAGAAATGAGGTATGAGGAAATGAGAAATGAACGCACTGGACACATTACTCTCTCTCATCTATCTATCTCTCTCTCAATTTCTGAATTCAATTCAAAGGGCTTTATTGGCATGGGAAACATGTTTATAAAGGAAGTGAAGCAGATAATAACAATATCAACAGTAAACATTACACTCCAAAAGAATAAAGACATTAACATTAACATCATATTATGTCCATGTACAGTGTTGTAACGATGTGCATATAGTTAAAGAACAAAAGGGAAAATAAATACAAATAAATATGTGTTGTCTTTGCAATGGTGTTTGCTCTTCACTGGTTGACCTTTTCTTGTGGAAACAGGTCACAAATCTTGCTGCTGTGATGGCACACAGTGGTATTTCACCCAATAGATATGGGAGTTTATCAAAATTGGATTTGTTTTTTGAATTCGTTGGGAAATATCTGAGGGAAATATGTGTCTCTAATATGGTCATACATTTGGCAGGAGTTTAGGAAGTGCAGGTCAGTTTCCACCTTTGGTGGCCTTTCTCAATAGAAAGGCTTATACTCACTGAGTCTGTACATAGTCAAAGCTTTGATTAAGTTTGGATCAGTCACAGTGGACAGGTATTCTGCCACTATGTACTCTCTGTTTAGGGCCAAATAGCATTCTAGTTTGCTCTGTTTTATTGTTAATTCTTTCCAACGTGTCAAGTAATTATCTTTTTGTTTTCTCATGATTTGGTTGGGTCTAATTGTGCTGCTGTCCTGGGGCTCTGTGTGGTCTGTTTGTGTTTGTGAACTGAGCCCCAGGACCAGCTTGCTTAGGGGCTCTTCTCCAGGCTCACCTCTCTGGACTGGGAGGGGTACGGGCCGGAGGAGAGATGCTGGGTTCCGGTGGAGGACGTGTTAGATACTTCCATGTTTAAAGAATTCCACTGTCTCCATCCGGATCGCCCCGCACCTTGCCCTCCTTGTCGTCCCCGAGGCCGGATTCGATGCACTGCTGAAGCCGCACGTCAGGGGGGGGGGGGGGTACTGTCACGACTTCTTCCGAAGTCGTTGCCTCTCCTTGTTCAGGCGGTGCTCCGCGGTCGACGTCACCGGTCTTCTAGCCATCATTGATCCATTTTTCATTGGTTTTGTCTTGTCTTCCCACACACCTGGTTTCAATCCCATTCATTACCTGTTGTGTATTTAACCCTCTGTTTCCCCTCATGTCTTTGTCAGAGATTGTTTTATGTCAGTGTTGTTTATGTTTGTATAGGGAACTCATACCCATTATTTTTGTATAAATACATTTAGTGTTTGGAGCATGTTTAGTGGACATATATTAAAAAGACTCCATTACACTCGTTTTACTCTCCTGCGCCTGTAGTGGAAATTTCCTGTATTTACCAAATCATGAGAGCAAACCACACACACAAGTCAGAGTTATCATAAAGTCCATCTTTAATTATATGAGCTCCATCACAACCCTGTGACTCTCAGATCAATTCAGTGTCTATAAATGAATTCTCTGAGAGTCCCTTACACATTGCAACTGAGATCCTTTATAGCAAAGACACACATAGCCAGACGGCATTGGCTATAAATTATCGTTCAGCTTTTGTCTCCTAAACTATGTTCTTATCTCGCTCTCAGGACCAAAAACAAAACCTCATCAACAGGCATATATCAAATACACCCCTCCTGGACAAGATCACAGACACAATGCGGATAGAAAACAGTCTGAAGTTTCTAAAACTGTTTGAATGATGTCTGTGAGTATAACAGAACCTATATGGCAGTCAAAAACCTGAGAAACAATCCAAACAGGAAGTGGAAAATCTGAGGTTTGTAGTTTTTGAACTCAGCCCCTATCGAATACACAGTGGGATATGGGTCAAGTTGCACTTCCTAAGGCTTCCACTAGATGTCAACCATTTTTAGAACGTTGTTTCAGGCTTCTATAGTGAAGTGGGGGCGAATGAGAGCTGATTGAGTCAGGGGTCTGGCAACAGCCTCAATCTCAGTCACGCGCATTCACATGAGAGGTAGCTCTCGTTCCATTGCTTTTCTACAGACAATGGAATTCTCCAGTTGGAACATAACTGAACATTTATGATAAAAACATCCTAAAGATTGATTCTATACTTAGTTTGACAAGTTTCTACGACCTGTAATATAACTTTTTTAACTTTTCGTCCGATGTTCGGCTGGACCTGAACGCAAGTTCGGATTTGTTTACCATGAAGTCCTATGAGTGTCATCTGATGAAGATCATCAAAGGTTAGTGATTAATTGTATCTCTATTTGTGCTTTTTGTGACTCCTCTCTTTGGCTGGAAAAATGGCTGTTTTTCTGTGACTTGGTGGTGACCTAACATAATCGTTTGTGGAGCTTTCGCTGTAAAGCTTTTTTGAAATCAGACACTGTGGCTTATCTTTAAAATGGTGCCTAATACTTGTATATTTGAGAAATTTGATTTATGACATTTCTGTTGATTTGTATTTGGCGCCCTGCAATTTCATTGGCTGTTGGCGAGGGGTTCCGCTAGCTGAACGGGGTTCCATATAGGTTATCTTCACAAACCCTGGCAAACAAGTTGAATCAGCAATACAAACTTTGGTTTAATTATTTATTTACTAAATAACTAACTAATCACACAGAATTACATATACACAGAATGGATCACACATTGATTACTAATTATGTCCTACAAGAAAACGTCCCTGGGGACAGAACCTGTATGACGGCTGGTTACAAAAAGAGTGGGGATTGGGCTTGAATGAAAGCACGGGAGGACTGAAGAACAAAGGGAGAAGCTAAACTATCATAAATACAGAATCTTATGCATGCTAAATAACCGCCCATTTGGAAAAGGGGAATGCAAAGGGGAATGCAATAAATATTTACTCTGAGCTGCGCCTCAATAGGTTGGTTGTAGATGGAAGGCCATGTTGCCCAACAAAGATCTTCCTGTCCTCAGAAGAATGTCTCTGGTGGTAAACTGAATACTTGGCAGTGTTGTTTGTTAGAAGAGATCCTTTGTCCGTCCTTTCCTAGCCCACGTTTACAGCGGCCGTTGCTAACTCAACGGCTAGGAGGCATCACTTCTGTAGTGAATAAGAGTTCAAAGTTCATACCATTCGCAACCAAAGCTCACGCTGAGGTTGACTTAGTTCTGTCGTTATTATCTGAATCCTTCTGACATTGGACTGTCACCCTAATGTACCCGGAACAGGAAGTTACATTGGCGTCAAGGGCTTTATATAAGAAGGGAGAGAAGGGCGTGTTTCATAGTTTATAACCAGTGTCTTTTCAAGTTAAAGCTTGGTCGCAAATTAGTCTTCCAAATGGACAATGACCCCAAGCATACTTCCAAAGTTGTGGCAAAATGGCATATGGACAACAAAGTCAAGGTATTGGAGTGGCCATCCAAACCCATAGAAAATTAGTTGGCAAACCTGAAATAGCATGTGCGAGCATGGAGGCCTAATAACCTGATTCAGTTACACCAGCTCTGTCAGGAGGAATGAGCCAACATTCACCCAACTTATTGAATGAAGCTTGTGGAAGGCTTCCCGAATCATTTGACCCAAGTTAAACAATTTAAAAGGCAATGCTACCAAATGCTAATTGAGTGTATGTAAACTTCTGACCCACTGGGAATGTGATGAAAGAGATTAAAGCTGAAATAAATAATTCTCTCTACAATTATTATGACATTTCACATTCTTAAAATAAAGTGGTGATCCTAACTGACCTAAAACAGGGAATTTTTTACTAGGATTAAATGTCATGAATTTTGAAAATCTGAGCTTAAATGTATTTGGCTAGGGTGTATGTAAACTTTCGACTTCAACTGTACATATACATACATTTTGCTACAGAGGAAGAATACTGAGCAAGCCGAGTCATCCGCTCCATGTGTGGGCGGCAATTTCTCCACAGGGACCAAGCCCATATTAGATTTTTGAGGGTAAGTTTGGCTATTTACAAAGCAAACGATACATAAATATTGTACCTTACACCTCATGGACTGTGTTCCACAATAATTCACTGTTGCCTCCTTTTTCAGGTATCAAGATTTCTTTGAGGAAGAAATCATCAAGAGCTTTGCTGGACCCTATGTCAGAGAGGTGTTTTCTGGGACCACATCGTTTCTATAGCAACATTTTGTTATGTTTAGATCTATTTACATGTATATTTCTAGTATTGTACCTAATGTTGGCTGTTAGGCTAAATGCATGACTTTTTTCTCTAAATGCAGACAATGGCCCAAAGCACACTGCCGCACGGGTTTGCTTTGCAAATGAGGGTACATGTTCTGCGAGGGTGCCTCTAAGGGTACATGTTCTGCGAGGGTGCCTCTAAGGGTACATTTTCTGCTAGGCTGCCTCTAAGGGTACATGTTCTGCTAGGCTGCCTCTAAGGGTACATTTTCTGCTAGGCTGCCTCTAAGGGTACATGTTCTGCTAGGATGCCTCTAAGGCTACATGATCTGCTAGGATGCCTCTAAGGCTACATGATCTGCTAGGCTGCCTCTAAGGGTACATGTTCTGCTAGGCTGCCTCTAAGGTTACATGTTCTGCTAGGCTGCCTCTAAGGGTACATGTTCTGCTAGGCTGCCTCTAAGGTTACATGTTCTGCTAGGGTGCCTCTAAGGGTACATGTTCTGCTAGGCTGCCTCTAAGGTTACATGTTCAGCTAGGCTGCCTCTAAGGTTACATGTTCTGCTAGGGTGCCTCTAAGGGTACATGTTCTGCTAGGCTGCCTCTAAGGTTACATGTTCTGCTATGCTGCCTCTAAGGGTACATGTTCTGCTAGGTTGCCTCTAAGGTTACATGTTCTGCTAGGCTGCCTCTAAGGTTACATGTTCTGCTAGGGTGCCTCTAAGGGTACATGTTCTGCTAGGCTGCCTCTAAGGTTACATGTTCTGCTAGGCTGCCTCTAAGGGTACATGTTCTGCTAGGTTGCCTTTACATTTACATTTACATTACATTTAAGTCATTTAGCAGACGCTCTTATCCAGAGCGACTTACAAATTGGTGCATTCACCTTATGACATCCAGTGGAACAGTAGTGCATCTAAATCTTTTAAGGGGGGGAGGGTGAGAGGGATTACTTTATCCTATCCTAGGTATTCCTTAAAGAGGTGGGGTTTCAGGTGTCTCCGGAAGGTGGTGATTGACTCCGCTGTCCTGGCGTCGTGAGGGAGTTTGTTCCACCATTGGGGGGCCAGAGCAGCGAACAGTTTTGACTGGGCTGAGCGGGAACTGTACTTCCTCAGTGGTAGGGAGGCGAGCAGGCCAGAGGTGGATGAACGCAGTGCCCTTGTTTGGGTGTAGGGCCTGATCAGAGCCTGGAGATACTGAGGTGCCGTTCCCCTCACAGCTCCGTAGGCAAGCACCATGGTCTTGTAGCGGATGCGAGCTTCAACTGGAAGCCAGTGGAGAGAGCGGAGGAGCGGGGTGACGTGAGAGAACTTGGGAAGGTTGAACACCAGACGGGCTGCGGCGTTCTGGATGAGTTGTAGGGGTTTAATGGCACAGGCAGGGAGCCCAGCCAACAGCGAGTTGCAGTAATCCAGACGGGAGATGACGAGTGCCTGGATTAGGACCTGCGCCGCTTCCTGTGTGAGGCAGGGTCGTACTCTGCGGATGTTGTAGAGCATGAACCTACAGGAACAGGCCACCGGCTTGATGTTAGTTGAGAACGACAGGGTGTTGTCCAGGATCACGCCAAGGTTCTTAGCGCTCTGGGAGGAGGACACAATGGAGTTGTCAACCGTGATGGCAAGATCATGGAACGGGCAGTCCTTCCCCGGGAGGAAGAGCAGCTCCGTCTTGCCGAGGTTCAGCTTGAGGTGGTGATCCGTCATCCACACTGATATGTCTGCCAGACATGCAGAGATGCGATTCGCCACCTGATCATCAGAAGGGGGAAAGGAGATCCTGCTAGGCTGCCTCTAAGGTTACATGTTCTGCTAGGGTGCCTCTAAGGGTACATGTTCTGCTAGGGTGCCTCTAAGGGTACATGTTCTGCTAGGGTTTCTCTAAGGGTACATGTTCTGCTAGGGTGCCTCTCAGGTTACATGTTCTGCTAGGATGCCTCTAAGGTTACATGTTCTGCTAGGCTGCCTCTAAGAGTACATGTTCTGCTAGGGTTTCTCTAAGGGTACATGTTCTGCTAGGCTGCCTCTAAGGGTACATGTTCTGCTAGAGTGCCTCTAAGGGTACATGTTCTGCTAGGCTGCCTCTAAGGTTACATGTTCTGCTAGGGTGCCTCTAAGGTTATATGTTCTGCTAGGCTGCCTCTAAGGGTACATGTTCTGCTAGGCTGCCTCTAAGGGTACATGTTCTGCTAGGGTGCCTCTAAGGGTACATGTTCTGCTAGGTTGCCTCTAAGCTTACATGTTCTGCTAGGCTGCCTCTAAGGGTACATGTTCTGCTAGGGTGCCTCTAAGGTTACATGTTCTGCTAGGGTGCCTCTAAGGTTACATGTTCTGCTAGGCTGCCTCTAAGGGTACATGTTCTGCTAGGCTGCCTCTAAGGTTACATGTTCTGCTAGGCTGCCTCTAAGGGTACATGTTCTGCTAGGCTGCCTCTAAGGTTACATGTTCTGCTAGGCTGCCTCTAAGGTTACATGTTCTGCTAGGGTGCCTCTAAGGTTACATGTTCTGCTAGGCTGCCTCTAAGGGTACATGTTCTGCTAGGCTGCCTCTAAGGATACATGTTCTGCTAGGTTGCCTCTAAGGGTACATGTTCTCCTAGGCTGCCTCTAAGGGTACATGTTCTGCTAGGCTGCCTCTAAGGGTACATGTTCTGCTAGGCTGCCTCTAAGGTTACATGTTCTGCTAGGGTGCCTCTAAGGTTATATGTTCTGCTAGGCTGCCTCTAAGGGTACATGTTCTGCTAGGCTGCCTCTAAGGGTACATGTTCTGCTAGGCTGCCTCTAAAGTTACATGTTCTGCTAGGCTGCCTCTAAGGGTACATGTTCTGCTAGGCTGCCTCTAAGGTTACATGTTCTGCTAGGCTGCCTCTAAGGTTACATGTTCTGCTAGGCTGCCTCTAAGGTTACATGTTCTGCTAGGGTGCCTCTAAGGGTACATGTTCTGCTAGGCTGCCTCTAAGGTTACATGTTCTGCTAGGGTGCCTCTAAGGTTACATGTTCTGCTAGGCTGCCTCTAAGGTTACATGTTCTGCTAGGCTGCCTCTAAGGGTACATGTTCTGCTAGGCTGCCTCTAAGGGTACATGTTCTGCTAGGCTGCCTCTAAGGATACATGTTCTGCTAGGTTGCCTCTAAGGGTACATGTTCTCCTAGGCTGCCTCTAAGGGTACATGTTCTGCTAGGGTGCCTCTAAGGGTACATGTTCTGCTAGGCTGCCTCTAAGGTTACATGTTCTGCTAGGGTGCCTCTAAGGTTACATGTTCTGCTAGGCTGCCTCTAAGGGTACATGTTCTGCTAGGCTGCCTCTAAGGATACATGTTCTGCTAGGTTGCCTCTAAGGGTACATGTTCTCCTAGGCTGCCTCTAAGGGTACATGTTCTGCTAGGCTGCCTCTAAGGGTACATGTTCTGCTAGGCTGCCTCTAAGGTTACATGTTCTGCTAGGGTGCCTCTAAGGTTATATGTTCTGCTAGGCTGCCTCTAAGGGTACATGTTCTGCTAGGCTGCCTCTAAGGTTACATGTTCTGCTAGGCTGCCTCTAAGGTTACATGTTCTGCTAGGGTGCCTCTAAGGTTACATGTTCTGCTAGGCTGCCTCTAAGGGTACATGTTCTGCTAGGCTGCCTCTAAGGATACATGTTCTGCTAGGTTGCCTCTAAGGGTACATGTTCTGCTAGGGTGCCTCTAAGGGTACATGTTCTGCTAGGCTGCCTCTAAGGTTACATGTTCTGCTAGGGTGCCTCTAAGGTTACATGTTCTGCTAGGCTGCCTCTAAGGGTACATGTTCTGCTAGGCTGCCTCTAAGGATACATGTTCTGCTAGGTTGCCTCTAAGGGTACATGTTCTCCTAGGCTGCCTCTAAGGGTACATGTTCTGCTAGGCTGCCTCTAAGGGTACATGTTCTGCTAGGCTGCCTCTAAGGTTACATGTTCTGCTAGGGTGCCTCTAAGGTTATATGTTCTGCTAGGCTGCCTCTAAGGGTACATGTTCTGCTAGGCTGCCTCTAAGGTTACATGTTCTGCTAGGCTGCCTCTAAGGTTACATGTTCTGCTAGGGTGCCTCTAAGGTTACATGTTCTGCTAGGCTGCCTCTAAGGGTACATGTTCTGCTAGGCTGCCTCTAAGGGTACATGTTCTGCTAGGCTGCCTCTAAGGGTACATGTTCTGCTAGGGTGCCTCTAAGGGTACATGTTCTGTTAGGCTGCCTCTAAGGGTACATGTTCTGCTAGGCTGCCTCTAAGGGTACATGTTCTGCTGTATCCCATAGATTTATGTCAATTAAAATGTTCCATATAATTCATTTGTGACTCTTAAGCAGACGTGGCCGACTGCACTCAAATAATCTATACTAGGCTGGATCAGTAAACTTAAAAATAATTTGTAGAGTGATTTAGCTTTCACACACTTCAGAGAGATTTTAGCATTCATAAGAGATTTTAGCATTCATGAGAGATTTTAGCATTCATGAGAGATTTTAGCATTCATGAGAGATTTTAGCATTCATGAGAGATTTTAGCATTCATGAGAGATTTTAGCATTCATGAGAGATTTTAGCATTCATGAGAGATTTTAGACGCAAATTATTTCAGCGATCCCCTGCCTTGCCTGTAGCACATTTACTGCCACAGTACAGAACTAATATTATTGAAAAGCAATTTTCTCTCCATTGTTTTCATGGTGACAGCAGCAGATTGTTTCAGGTAAGTAATTAAACATTCTCTTCTCTCAGACTCTGCAAGCCCACAGACCACTTCATCACAGATGCCAATGGGAATGAAAATGACTGTGGTTATTACAACCACAATATACAGACGTATCTAGTCAGCTGTACAGCAAGCATCTCCTGATGAAACTGATGATGGTTCAAACAACAGGAGTATCAGAGAATGGTGATGGTTCAAACAGCAGGAGTATCAGAGAATGGTGATGGTTCAAACAGCAGGAGTATCAGAGAAGTGATGGTTTAAACAACAGGAGTATCAGAGAATGGTGATGGTTCAAACAACAGGAGTATCAGAGAAGTGATGGTTCAAACAACAGGAGTATCAGAGAAGTGATGGTTCAAACAACAGGAGTATCAGAGAAGTGATGGTTTAAACAACAGGAGTATCAGAGAAGTGATGGTTTAAACCACAGTAGTATTAGAGAATGGTGATGGTTTAAACAACAGGAGTATCAGAGAATGGTGATGGTTCAAACAACAGGAGTATCAGAGAAGTGATGGTTTAAACAACAGGAGTATCAGAGAAGTGATGGTTTAAACAACAGGAGTATCAGAGAAGTGATGGTTTAAACCACAGTAGTATTAGAGAATGGTGATGGTTTATTAAACAACAGGAGTATCAGAGAATGGTGATGGTTTAAACAACAGGAGTATCAGAGAAGTGATGGTTTAAACAACAGGAGTATCAGAGAAGTTATGGTTTAAACAACAGGAGTATCAGAGAAGTGATGGTTTAAACAACAGGAGTATCAGAGAAGTGATGGTTTAAACAACAGGAGTATCAGAGAAGTGATGGTTTAAACAACAGGAGTATCAGAGAAGTGATGGTTTAAACAACAGGAGTATCAGAGAAGTGATGGTTTAAACAACAGGAGTATCAGAGAAGTGATGGTTTAAACAACAGGAGTATCAGAGAAGTGATGGTTTAAACAACAGGAGTATCAGAGAAGTGATGGTTTAAACAACAGGAGTATCAGAGAAGTGATGGTTTAAACAACAGGAGTATCAGAGAAGTGATGGTTTAAACAACAAGAGTATCAGAGAAGTGATGGTTTAAACAACAAGAGTATCAGAGAAGTGATGGTTTAAACAACAGGAGTATTGGAGAAGTGATGGTTTAAACAACAGGAGTATCAGAGAAGTGATGGTTTAAACAACAGGAGTATCAGAGAAGTGATGGTTTAAACAACAAGAGTATCAGAGAAGTGATGGTTTAAACAACAAGAGTATCAGAGAAGTGATGGTTTAAACAACAGGAGTATCAGAGAAGTGATGGTTTAAACAACAAGAGTATCAGAGAAGTGATGGTTTAAACAACAGGAGTATCAGAGAAGTGATGGTTTAAACAACAGGAGTATCAGAGAAGTGATGGCTGATGGGATGGCTACCGTTTTATGGGCTCCTGACCAATTAGACTTCTAGTAACTTTTCTTTACAAAACGTGTCCGCCATTGTTTCTTATGACCGAAAAGAGCTTCTGGACATCTGAACAGGGATTACTCATCTCAAACTAGACGAGGATTTAACATTTTTTTTTTAAAAAAATATAAAAATTTCACCTTTATTTAACCAGGTAGACCAGATCACCTTTATTTAACCAGGTAGACCAGATCACCTTTATTTAACCAGGTAGGCCAGTTGAGAACAAGTTCTCATTTACAACAGCGACCTGGCTAAGATAAAGCAAAGCAGTGTGACACAAACAACAACACAGAGTTACACAAACAAACTTACAATCAATATCACAATAGAAAAATCAATGTACAGTGTGAGCAAATGTAGAAGATTAGGAAGGTAAGGAAATAAATAGGCCATGGAGGCAAATTAATTACAATTTAGCATGAAGCATTAACGAGTTAGACGCAAAGGATATACTGCCGCTCCCGGACCAGGCCCTGTAAATCGTATGAAGAGGAGACACTGTTACAGAGGTAAGAGAGGCGTGTGCCGAGCAAGACTATGTCGGCAAGTGGGTAATCATCCATTCTACTTGGCAGATTTGCAATCACTGGAGAATAAACTGGATGAGCTCGGTAATATCCTGTGTTTCACGAGTTGTGGCTGAACAAGGACATGGATAATATACGGTTAGCTGACTTTTCCGTCGGCAAGACAGAACAGCAGCCTCCGATAAGATCGGGCGGGGGGGAGGGGATCTCTGTCTATTTGCCTATAAGTGCTGGTGCACGAAGTCTAATATAAAATAAGTCTTGAGGCTTTGCTCGCCTAAGGTAGAGTACCTCATGATAATCTGTAGACCACACTATTTACCAAGAGAGTTTTCATCTTCATTTTTCGTAGCTGTTTATTTACCACCACAAACTGATGCTGGCATTAAGACCACACTCAACGAGCTGTATAAGACGCAAACAAAAACATGCTCATCCAGAGGTGGCGCTCCTATTGGCCGGGGACTTTAATGCAGGGAAACTGAAATCATGTTTACCTAATTTCTACCAGCATGTGCAACTAGAGGAACAAAAACTCTAGACCACCTTTACTCCACAGAGACGCATCCAAAGCTTTTCCTCACCCTTCATTTGGCAAAATCTGACCATACCTCTATCCCTTTTGATTCCTGCTTACAAGCTAAACTCAAACGGGAAGTACCAGTGACACGCTCAGTAGGGAAGTGGTCCGATGAAGCGGTTGCTAAGCTACCGGACTGTTTCGCTAGCAGAGACTGGACTGTGTTCCGGGTTTCATACGATAACATTGAGGAGTATAACACCTCAGTCACCGGCTTAATTAATAAGTGCACCGACGATATCATCCCCACAGTGACCGTGCGTACATATCCCAACCAGAAGCCATGGATTACAGGTAACATCAGCACTGAGCTAAAGGCTAGAGCTGCTGCTTTCAAGGAACGTGACTCTAACCTGGACACTTATAAGAAATCCCACTATGCCCTCCAACGAACCATCAAACAGGCAAAGCATCAATACAGGACTCAGATCGAATCCTACCACACCGGCTCCAATGCTCGTCAAATGTGGCCGGGCTTGCAAACTATAATGGATTACAAAGGGAAACCCAGTCGAGCTGACCAGTGAAGCAAGCCTACAAGACGCGCTAAATGCCTTCTATGCTCGCTTCGAGGCAAGCAATACTGAACCATGTGTGAGAGCACCAGCTGTTCTGGATGACTGTGTGATCACACTCTCTGTAGCCGGTGTGAGTAAGACCTTTAAACAAGTTAACATTCACAAGGCTGCAGGGCCAGATGGATTACCAAGATGCGTACTCAGGACATGCACTGACCAGCTGGCAAGTGTCTTCGCTGACATTTTAAACAACTCCCTGACCCAGTCTGTAATACCAACATGTTTCAAGCAGCCCACCATAGTCCCTGTGCCCAAGAACACTAAGATAACCCACCTAAATGACAACCGCCCCTGTTGCACTCACGTCTGTAGCCATGAAATACTTTAAAATGCTGGTCATGGCTCACATCAACACCATCATCCCAGAAACCCTGGACCCACTCTAATTAACATACAGCCCCAATCTCTACTGCACTCCACACTGCCGTTTCTGACCTGAACAAAAGGATCTCTACTGCACTCCAAACTGCCGTTTCTGACCTGGACAAAAGGATCTCTACTGCACTCCACACTGCCGTTTCTGACCTGAACAAAAGGATCTCTACTGCACTCCACACTGCCGTTTCTGACCTGAACAAAAGGATCTCTACTGCACTCCACACTGCCGTTTCTGACCTGAACAAAAGGATCTCTACTGCACTCCACACTGCCGTTTCTGACCTGAACAAAAGGATCTCTACTGCACTCCACACTGCCGTTTCTGACCTGGACAAAAGGAGCACACACGTAAATGGTTGGTTATCTAGACTCTTTAGGATTTCTATAATAAAGAGATGATTGAGTCTGGCTAAACCATAAAGAATGTAAAATAAGGACTAGTGGTGACGGTTTCCTAGGAGGAGGGATGAACTGGCTTAATAGTCAGGTGACCAATGAAAAACAATACATTTCTAGAGAGAAGACAGAAGGAGAGAGAGGGGAAAGAGAGAAGAGAGAGAGACAACAGGTTGCTAGAGAGAAGAGAGGGGGAAAGAGAGAAGAGAGAAACATCAAGTTGGTAGAGAAAAGAGAGGGGGAAAGAGAGAAGAGAGAGAGACAACAGGTTGGTAGAGAGAAGAGAGAGAGACAACAGGTTGGTAGAGAGAAGAGAGAGAGACAACAGGTTGGTAGAGAGAAGAGAGAGAGACAACAGGTTGGTAGAGAAAAGAGAGAGAAACAAGAAGTTTCTAGAGAGAAGAGAGAGAAACAACAGGTTTCTAGAGAGAAGAGAGAGAGACAACAGGTTGGTAGAGAGAAGAGAGAGAAACAACAAGTTTCTAGAGAGAAGAGAGAGAAACAACAGGTTTCTAGAGAGAAGAGAGAGAGACAACAGGTTGGTAGAGAGAAGAGAGAGAAACAACAAGTTTCTAGAGAGAAGAGAGAGAAACAACAAGTTGGTAGAGAGAAGAGAGAGAAACAACAAGTTTCTAGAGAGCAAGAAGAGAACCAAGTTTCTAGAGAGAAGAGAGAGAAACAACTGTTCTAGAGAGACTGAGAGACAACAAGTTGGTAGAGGTGAGAGAAGACAACAAGTTGGTAAACAAGAGAGACAACAAGTTGGTGCAGGGCCAGATGAGACAACAAGTTGGTACTCAGGACATGCAGAGAAACAACAAGTTTCTAGAGAGAAGAGAGAGAAACAACAACTTTCTAGAGAGAAGAGAGAGAAACAACATGTTGGTAGAGAGAAAGAGAGAGACAACAAGTTGGTAGAGAAAAAGAGAAGACAACAAGTTGGTAGAGAGAAGAGAGAGAAACAACAAGTTGGTAGAGAGAAGAGAGAGACAAAAGTTGGTAGAGGCTCAGATCAGACAACAAGTTGGTAGAGAAAGAGAGAGACAACAAGTTGGTAGATTAAGAGAGAGAGAAACAACAAGTTGGTAGAGCACTCCAGAGGGGGAAAGAGGGAAGAGAGACAAAGGTTCTAGAGAGAAGAGAGAGAGACAACAGGTTGCTGAGAGAACAAAGAGAAACAACAAGTTGCACTAGAGAGAAGAGAGAGAAACAACGTTTAGAGACCTGAAGGGGAAAGGAGAAGAGAGAGACAACAGCCGTTGGTAGACCTGAAGAGAGAGACAACAGGTTCTAGAGAAGAGAGAGAGAGACAACAGGTTTCTGACCTGAACAAGAGAGACAACAGGTTGCTAGAGAGAAGAGAGAGAGACAACAGGTTGCTAGAGAGAAGAGAGGGGGAAAGAGAGAAGAGAGAGAGACAACAGGTTGGTTGGAAGAGAGAGAGACAACAGGTTTCTAGAAGAAGAGAGATGACAACAGTTGGCTAGAGACCAAGAGAGAAACAAAAGTTTCTAAGAGACTAGAGAGAAACAACAAGTTTCTAGGAGAAGAGAGAGAAACAACAATTTCTAGAGAGAAGAGAGAAAACAACACAGTTTCTAGAGAGAAGAAACAACAAGTTTCTAGAGAGAGAGAGGGAAAGTTGGTAGAGAGAGAGAGAGAAACAACAAGTTGGTAGAGAGAAGAGAGAGAAACAACAAAGAGAGAAGAGAGAGAAACAACAAGTTTCTAGAGAGAAGAGAGAGAAACAACAAGTTGGTAGAGAGAGAGAGAAACAACAAGTTTCTAGAGAGAAGAGAGAGAAACAACAGGTTGGTAGAGAAGAGAGAGAAACAACAAGTTGGTAGAGAGAAGAGAGAGAGACAACAGGTTGGTAGAGAGAAGAGAGAGAGACAACAGGTTGGTAGAGAGAAGAGAGAGAGACAACAGGTTGGTAGAGAAAAGAGAGAGAAACAAGAAGTTTCTAGAGAGAAGAGAGAGAAACAACAGGTTTCTAGAGAGAAGAGAGAGAGACAACAGGTTGGTAGAGAGAAGAGAGAGAAACAACAAGTTTCTAGAGAGAAGAGAGAGAAACAACAGGTTTCTAGAGAGAAGAGAGAGAGACAACAGGTTGGTAGAGAGAAGAGAGAGAAACAACAAGTTTCTAGAGAGAAGAGAGAGAAACAACAAGTTGGTAGAGAGAAGAGAGAGAAACAACAAGTTTCTAGAGAGAAGAGAGAGAAACAACAAGTTTCTAGAGAGAAGAGAGAGAAACAACAAGTTGGTAGAGAGAAGAGAGAGACAACAAGTTGGTAGAGAAAAGAGAGAGAGACAACAAGTTGGTAGAGAGAAGAGAGAGACAACAAGTTGGTAGAGAGAAGAGAGAGACAACAAGTTGGTAGAGAGAAGAGAGAGAAACAACAAGTTTCTAGAGAGAAGAGAGAGAAACAACAAGTTTCTAGAGAGAAGAGAGAGAAACAACAAGTTGGTAGAGAGAAGAGAGAGAGACAACAAGTTGGTAGAGAAAAGAGAGAGAGACAACAAGTTGGTAGAGAGAAGAGAGAGAAACAACAAGTTGGTAGAGAGAAGAGAGAGACAACAAGTTGGTAGAGAGAAGAGAGAGACAACAAGTTGGTAGAGAGAAGAGAGAGACAAGTTGGTAGAGAGAAGAGAGAGAAACAACAAGTTGGTAGAGAAAAGAGAGGGGGAAAGAGGGAAGAGAGAGCCAACAGGTTGGTAGAGAGAAGAGAGAGAGACAACAGGTTGCTAGAGAGAAGAGAGAGAAACAACAAGTTGGTAGAGAGAAGAGAGAGAAACAACAAGTTGGTAGAGAAAAGAGAGGGGGAAAGAGAGAAGAGAGAGACAACAGGTTGGTAGAGAGAAGAGAGAGAGACAACAGGTTGCTAGAGAGAAGAGAGAGAGAGACAACAGGTTGCTAGAGAGAAGAGAGAGAGACAACAGGTTGCTAGAGAGAAGAGAGAGAGACAACAGGTTGCTAGAGAGAAGAGAGGGGGAAAGAGAGAAGAGAGAGAGACAACAGGTTGGTAGAGAGAAGAGAGAGAGACAACAGGTTGGTAGAGAGAAGAGAGAGAGACAACAGGTTGCTAGAGAGAAGAGAGAGAAACAACAAGTTTCTAGAGAGAAGAGAGAGAAACAACAAGTTTCTAGAGAGAAGAGAGAGAAACAACAAGTTTCTAGAGAGAAGAGAGAGAAACAACAAGTTTCTAGAGAGAAGAGAGAGAAACAACAAGTTTCTAGAGAGAAGAGAGAGAAACAACAAGTTGGTAGAGAGAAGAGAGAGAAACAACAAGTTGGTAGAGAGAAGAGAGAGAAACAACAAGTTTCTAGAGAGAAGAGAGAGAAACAACAAGTTTCTAGAGAGAAGAGAGAGAAACAACAAGTTGGTAGAGAGAAGAGAGAGAAACAACAAGTTTCTAGAGAGAAGAGAGAGAAACAACAAGTTTCTAGAGAGAAGAGAGAGAAACAACAGGTTGGTAGAGAGAAGAGAGAGAGACAACAGGTTGCTAGAGAGAAGAGAGAGAGACAACAGGTTGCTAGAGAGAAGAGAGAGAGACAACAGGTTGCTAGAGAGAAGAGAGAGAAACAACATGTTGCTAGAGAGAAGAGAGAGAGACAACAGGTTGCTAGAGAGAAGAGAGAGAGACAACAGGTTGTTAGAGAGAAGAGAGAGAAACAACAGGTTGCTAGAGAGAAGAGAGAGAGACAACAGGTTGCGAGAGAGAAGAGAGAGAGACAACAGGTTGCTAGAAAGAAGAGAGAAGGAAAGCGAGAAGAGAAGAGAGAAGAGAGAGAAACAACAGGTTGCTAGAGAGAAGAGAGAGAGACAACAGGTTGCTAGAGAGAAGAGAGAGACAACAGGTTGCTAGAGAGAAGAGAGAGAAACAACAGTTTGCTAGAGAGAAGAGAGAGACAACAGGTTGCTAGAGAGAAGAGAGAGACAACAGGTTGCTAGAGAGAAGAGAGAGACAACAGGTTGCTAGAGAGAAGAGAGAGAGACAACAGGTTGCTAGAGAGAAGAGAGAGAGACATCACGTTGCTACGTGTTTAGAGTCTCCTGAGTGTTCTAGTCTCCTAAAGGTTCCTAGAGTTCCGTTCTGCTGACGGTTCCAAATGAATCAAGTAGAAACATGTGGCTCAGTTTCTTAAAGCATGGCGCTTGCAATGCCAGGATCGTTGGTTCGTATTCCCAAGGGGGACCAGAACAGTGAAGGACAAAAGTATGAAATGTATGCACTCACTAAATGTAAGTAGCTCTAGATAATGTGTTTCTGCTTAAAATGACCCCAAACATACAAACACCAGTGATCTTCCTTCCTTAAAGTCAGGCTGGCAGAGATGGTGAGTTGGTCTCTGTTCATTAAATGAATCACAAGCTGCTCAACTCATTAGTCCTCCATTGTTTTGTCACACAGCTGGATCAATGTTTCTCTTTTCTGCTCTGATGACACAAATTAATTCCTCCCTCAGTCCAGAAGAGCCTTCAGGCACGTCCATTTGTCAAAAAAAAGAGTCAGCCCTGATTAATGCTTCTTCTTATTCATCCACTTTCTATTTAAATATCCAACTTCAATAGAAATAACTCAAATGAATAGCCATACTTTGGATCATGGTTTTTATTGTATTCTTCTTAGGAGTGGGACTCGATATAAGTTGGTACAGAATAAAACAAATTTATTATCCCTGAAGCTGAAAATGAGATACTATGGTGTTAAGGAGAAAGCAGTTAATTTTTTTGTCTCAAACAAGATCAACCTGTTAATATTGATATGATTCCAAGTGATGTGTGCTCTGTGTAGTAACTAAACAGGGAGGGAGATATGGATATTTTCAGTTAATGATAAATGGAGAGGTCAGAGAATGGGTGGGACTGGGAGCGTTTATTTTCAGCAAACGGAAGAAGTGTCGGAAAGCTCATTGTGGATTTAAGGTACTGACTGCTCAAGGGATGGGATATGGATATTTTCAAACAATGAACAAATTTACAGTATCACAAAAAAGGACAATGTGAGATCTCAGTACTGTAAAAATGGTTTATTTTCAAGGAGGAGGAAGAACCAAAAAAACTAAATTGCAAGTGTAAATATGTGTATGACCATAACAAGATTCAACAACAGACACATAAACTGAACAAGTTCCACAGACATGTGACTAACTGAAATTGAATAATGTTTCCCTGAACAAAGGGGGGGGGTCAAAATCAAAAGTAACAGTCAGTATCTGGTGTGGCCACCAGCTGCATAAAGTACTGCAGTGCCAGTTCATGCTGTGAGATGTTACTCCACTCTTCCACCAAAGCATCTGCAAGTTCCCAGACATTTCTGGGGGGGAATGGCCCTAACCCTCACCGTCCGATCCAAAAGGTCCCAAAAGTGCTCAAAGGGATTGAGATCTGTGCTCTTCGATTGCCATGGCAGAACACTGACATTCCTGTATGGCTGGTGGCATTGTCATGCTGGAGGGTCATGTCAGGATGAGCCTGCAGGAAGGGTACCACATGAGGGAGGAGGATGTCTTCCCTGTAACGCACAGCGTTGAGATTGCCTGCAATGACAACAAACTCAGTCCGATGATGCTGTGACACACCGCCCCAGACCATGACGGACCCTCCACCTCCAAATCGATCCCGCTCCAGAGTACAGGCCTCGGTGTAACGCTCATTCCTTCAACGATAAACGCAAATCAGACCATCACCCCTTGTGAGACATAACCACAACTCGTCAGTGAAGAGCACTTTTTCCCAGTCCCGTCTGATCCAGCAACGGTGGGTTTGTGCCCATAGGTGACGTTGTTGCCGGTGAAGTCTGGTGAGGACCTGCCTTACAACAGGCCTACAAGCCCTCAGTCCAGCCTCTCTCAGCCTATTGCGGACAGTCTGAACACTGATGGTATCTGGTGAGGAACGGCCTTACAACAGGCCTACAAGCCCTCAGTCCAGCCTCTCTCAACCTATTGCGGACAGTCTGAACACTGATGGTATCTGGTGAGGACCTGCCTTACAACAGGCCTACAAGCCCTCAGTCTAGCCTCTCTCAGCCTATTGCGGACAGTCTGAACACTGATGGTATCTGGTGAGGAACGGCCTTACAACATGCCTACAAGCCCTCAGTCCAGCCTCTCTCAGCCTATTGCGGACAGTCTGAGCACTGATGGTATCTGGTGAGGACCTGTCTTACAACAGGCCTACAAGCCCTCAGTCCAGCCTCTCTCAGCCTATTGCGGACAGTCTGAACACTTATGGTATCTGGTGAGGACCTGCCTTACAACAGGCCTACAAGCCCTCAGTCCAGCCTCTCTCAACCTATTGCGGACAGTCTGAACACTGATGGTATCTGGTGAGGACCTGCCTTACAACAGGCCTACAAGCCCTCAGTCCAGCCTCTCTCAGCCTATTGCGGACAGCCTGAGCACCGCTGGAGGGATTGTGCGTTCCTGGTGTATCTCGGGCAGTTGTTGTTGCCATCCTGTACCTGTCCTGCAGGTGTGATGTTCGATGTACCGGTCCTGTGCAGGTGTTGTTACACGTGGTCTGCCACTGCGAGGGCAATCAGCTGTCGTTCTTGTCTCCCTGTAGCGCTGTCTTAGGCGTCTCACAGTACAGACATTGCAATTTCCTGCCCTGGCCCCATCTGCAGTCCTCATGCCTCCTTGCAGCATGCCTAAGGCACGTTCACGCAGAATACCATCTTTCTTTTGGTGTTTTTCAGAGTCAGTAGAAAGGCCTCTTTAGTGTCCTAAGTTTTCATAACTGTGACCTTAATTGCCTACCGTCTGTAAGCTGTTAGTGTCTTAACGACTGCTCCACAGGTGCATGTTCATTCATTGTTGATGGTTCATTGAACACTCATGGGAAACAGTGTAGGGATAGGAGTCCCATCAGTGGGACACCAGTCGACAGCATCCGGGGAAGTTGGAAATATTAAAATATTAAACGTTCATGAACATACAAGTATCTTATATCATTTAAAATATTGTTAACTTCTTATGGCTGGGGGGCAGTATTGAGTAGCTTGGATGAATAAGGTGCCCAGAGTAAACTGCCTGCTACTCAGGCCCAGAAGCTAAGATATGCATATTATTAGTATATTATTAGTATATTTGGATAGAAAACACTCTGAAGTTTCTAAAACTGTTTGAATGATGTCTGTGAGTATAGCAAAACTCATATGGCAGGCAAAAACCGGAGAAAAATCTTTGCCTATCCAATATACAGTGTAACATTCGGTCCAATTGCACTTCCTAAGGCTTCCACTAGACGTCAACAGTCTTTAGAACCTTGTTTCAGGCTTCTAATGTGGAGGGGGAGCGAATAAGAGCTGTTTGAGTCAGAGGGAGGGAGAGGTCATAGAGAGGAAGGGAGAGGGAGGGAGAGTTCAGAAAGAGGGAGGGAGAGGTCAGAGAGAGGGAGGGAGAGGTCAGAGAGAGGGAGGGAGAGGTAAGAGAGAGGGAGGGAGAGGGAGGAAGAGGTCAGTGAGAGGTAGGGGAGAGGGAGGGAGGGAGGGAGGGAGGGAGAGAGGATCAGTGAGAGGGAGGGAGAGGTCAGAGGGAGGGAGGGAGAGGTCAGTGAGAGGGAGGGAGAGGTCAGTGAGAGGGAGGGAGGAGAGGTCAGAGAGAGGAAGGGAGAGGGAGGGAGAGGTCAGTGAGAGGGAGGGAGAGGTCAGAGAGAGGAAGGGAGAGGGGAGAGAGAGGTCAGTGAGAGGGAGGGAGAGGTCAGAGAGAGGGAGGGAGAGGTCAGAGAGAGGGAGGGAGAGGTCAGAGAGAGGGAGGGAGAGGTCAGAGAGAGGAAGGGAGAGGGAGGGAGAGGTCAGTGAGAGGGAGGGAGAGGTCAGAGAGAGGGAGGGAGAGGTCAGAGAGAGGGAGGGAGAGGTCAGAGAGAGGAAGGGAGAGGGAGGGAGAGGTCAGTGAGAGGGAGGGAGAGGTCAGAGAGAGGGAGGGAGAGGTCAGAAAGAGGGAGGGAGAGGTCAGAGAGGAAGGGAGAGGGAGGGAGAGGTCAGTGAGAGGGAGGGAGAGGTCAGAGAGAGGGAGGGAGAGGTCAGAGAGAGGGAGGGAGAGGTCAGAGAGAGGAAGGGAGAGGGAGGGAGAGGTCAGTGAGAGGGAGGGAGAGGTCAGAGAGAGGGAGGGAGAGGTCAGAGAGAGGAAGGGAGAGGGAGGGAGAGGTCAGTGAGAGGGAGGGAGAGGGAGGGAGGGAGAGGTCAGAGAGAGGGAGGGAGGGAGAGGTCAGAGAGAGGGAGGGAGAGGTCAGAGAGGAAGGGAGAGGGAGGGAGAGGTCAGTGAGAGGGAGGGAGAGGTCAGAGAGAGGGAGGGAGAGGTCAGAGAGAGGGAGGGAGAGGTCAGAGAGAGGGAGGGAGTGGAGGGAGAGGTCAGTGAGAGAGAAGGAGAGGGAGGGAGGGAGAGGTCAGAGAGAGGGAGGGAGGGAGAGGTCAGTGAGAGGGAGGGAGAGGTCAGAGAGAGGGAGGGGGAGGGAGAGGTCAGTGAGAGGGTGGGAGGGAGAGGTCAGTGAGAGGGAGGGAGAGAGGGAGAGGTCGGAGAGAGGGAGGGAGGGAGGGAGGGGTCAGTGAGAGGGAGGGAGAGGTCAGTGAGAGGGAGGGAGGGAGAGGGAGGGAGAGGTCAGAGAGAGGGAGGAAGAGGGAGGGAGGGAGGGAGTATCAGTGAGAGGGAGGGAGGGAGGGAGGGAGAGATCAGTGAGAGGTATGGAGAGGTCAGAGAGAGGGTGGGAGAGGGAGGGAGAGGTCAGAGAGAGGGAGGGAGAGGTCGGAGAGAGGGAGGGAGAGGGAGGAAGAGGTCAGTGTGAGGGAGGGAGGGAGGGAGGGAGGGAGGGAGGGAGGGAGGGAGGGAGGGAGGAGAGGATCAGTGAGAGGTAGGGAGAGGGAGGGAGGGAGGGAGGGAGGGAGGGAGGGAGGGAGGGAGGGAGGGAGGGAGGGAGGGAGGGAGGGAGGGAGGAAGGAAGGGAGGGAGGGAGGGGGAGGGAGGGAGGGAGAGAGGGAGGGAGAGGGAGGAAGAGGTCAGTGAGAGGTAGGGAGAGGGAGGGAGGGAGGGAGAGAGGATCAGTGAGAGGGAGGGAGGGAGAGGTCAGTGAGAGGGAGGAGAGGGAGGAAGAGGTCAGTGAGAGGGAGGGAGGGAGGGAGGGAGGGAGGGAGGGAGGGAGGGGGAGGGAGGGAGGGAGGGAGGGAGGGAGGGAGGGAGGGAGGGAGGGGTCGGAGAGAGGGAGGGAGAGGTCAGTGAGAGGGAGGGAGAGGTCGGAGAAAGGGAGGGAGAGGTCGGAGAGAGGGAGGGAGAGGGAGGTAGAGGTCAGAGAGAGGGAGGGAGAGGGAGGGAGAGGTCAGAGAGAGGGAGGGAGAGGTCGGAGAGAGGGAGGGAGAGGGAGGTAGAGGTCAGAGAGAGGGAGGGAGAGGTCGGAGAGAGGTCAGAGAGAGGGAGGTAGAGGTCAGAGAGAGGGAGGGAGAGGTCGGAGAGAGGGAGGGAGAGGTCAGAGAGAGGGAGGGAGAGGTCGGAGAGAGGGAGGGAGAGGTCAGAGAGAGGGAGGGAGAGGTCGGGAGAGAGGGAGGGAGAGGGAGGAAGAGGTCAGTGAGAGGGAGGGAGGGAGGGAGGGAGGGAGGGAGGGAGGGAGGGAGGGAGGGAGGGAGGGAGGGAGGGAGGGAGGGAGGGAGGGAGAGGTCATTGAGAGGGAGGGAGAGGGAGGGAGAGGTCAGTGAGGTGGAGGGAGGGAGAGTAGGGAGAGTAGGGAGAGTAGACATTAGTAGAGGGGGAGACAGCAGGACATTAGGAGGGGGAGAGAGCAGGACATTAGGAGGGGGAGAGCAAGACATTAGGAGGGGGAAACAGCAGGACATTAGGAGGGGGAGAGCAAGACATTAGGAGGGGGAGACAGCAGGACATTAGGAGGGGGAGAGAGCAGGACATTAGGAGGGGGAGAGCAAGACATTAGGAGGGGGAGACAGCAGGACATTAGGAGGGGGAGAGCAAGACATTAGGAGGGGGAGAGCAAGACATTAGGAGGGGGAGACAGCAGGACATTAGGAGGGGGGAGAGAGCAGGACATTAGGAGGGGGAGACAGCAGGACATTAGGAGGGGGAGAGCAAGACATTAGGAGGGGGAGAGCAAGACATTAGGGGGGGAGACAGCAGGACATTAGGAGGGGGAGAGCAAGACATTAGGAGGGGGGAGACAGCAGGACATTAGGAGGGGGGAGAGCAAGACATTAGGAGGGGGGAGACAGCAGGACATTAGGAGGGGGGAGAGAGCGGGAAGCAGGAAGCCTGAACAGTATATTTGACCTATCACCTAACATAACTATTCTTCCCCCTTGGTGTTTTTTCTATTTTGTTGCATTACAACCTGTAATATAAATTGATTTTTACTTGCATTTAATGTAATGGACACAACAGCAGCAAAGCTCTACAGCGATTTTCCAGCCAACGAGAGGAGTCACAAAAAGCAGAAATAGAGATCGAATTAATCCCTTTAATTATCTTCATCAGATGACACTCATAGGACTTCATGTTACACAATACATGTATGTTTTATTCGATAAAGTGCATATTTCTATCCAAAAATTTAAGTTTACATTGGCGCGTTACGTTCAGTAATGTTTTGCTTCCAAAACATCTGGTGATTTTGCAGAGAGCCACATCAATTTACAGAGATACTCATAATAAACACTGATAAAAGATACAAGTGTTAGTCACAGAATCAGAGATATACTTCTCCTTAATGCAACCGCTGTGTCAGATTTCAAAAAAACTTTACGGAAAAAGCAAATCATGCAATAATCTGAGTACGGCGCATAGACAACAAATCAAGCCATTCAGATATCCGCCATGTTGGAGTCAACAGAAGTCAGAAATTATATTATAACTATTCACTTACCTTTGATGATCTTCATCAGAATGCACTTCCAGGAATTGCAGTTCCGCATTAAATGTTTGATTTGTTCGATAAAGTTCATCTTTATGTCTAAATACCTCCTTTTTTGTTTGCATGTTAATCCAAATGCTCAATGCGCGATCGATTAGTTCAGACAAAAAGTCCAAAAGTACCGTTACAGTCCGTAGAAACATGTTAAACGAAGTATAGAATCAACCTTTAGGATGTTTTTAACATCAATCTTCAATAATGTTCCAACCGGAGAACTTTTGTCTTCAGAAATGCAATGGAACTCAAGCTAACTCTCACGTGAATGCGCGTGACCAGCTCATGGCACTCTGACAGACCACTGACTCAAAGAGCCCTCATTCCCCCCTCCTTCACAGTAGAAGCATCAAACAAGGTTCTAAAGACTGTTGACATCTAGTGGAAGCCTTAGGAAGTGAAATATGACCCCATAGACACTGTATATTCGATAGGCCAAGAGTTGAAAAACTACAAACCTCAGATTTTCCACTTCCTGGTTGGATTTTTCTCAGGTTTTCACCTGCCATATGAGTTCTGTTATACTCACACAAAATTTAGTTTTTTGGCCATCTTTGAAAAACTCTATGTCTGGCGCAAACCCAACACCTCTCATCACCCCGAGAACACATCCCCATGGTGGTGGCAGCATCATGCTGTGGGGATGTTTTTCATCGGCAGGGACTGGGACATTGGTCAGAATTGAAGAAATGATAGATGGCGCTAAATAGGGAAACATTTTAGGAAAACCTGTTTCAGTCTTCCAGAGATTTGAGACTGGGACGGAGGTTCACCTTCCAGCAGGACAATGACCCTAAACATACTGCTAAAGCAACACTCAAGCGGAAACATTAAAAAAATCTTGGAATGGCCTAGTCAAAGCCCAGACCTCAATCCAATTGAGAATCTGTGGTATGACTGAAAGATTGCTGTACACAAGCAGAACCCATCCAACTTGAAGGAGCTGGAGCAGTTTTGCCTTGATTAATGGGCAAAAATCCCAGTGGCTAGATTTCCCAAGCTTATAGAGACATACCCCAAGAGACTTACATGAGAAATGGTTTGTTGAAGAATGCACAACCTTAAGAAGGAAATTGAGAAATCAATCCAACCAAAAACGTAGAGACTCAGAAAACCTGAGCCTACGCCTTCACTGTGTAAAACAATACAGAAAAACAGTAAGGAAAGAGAAGGAACAGCACGTCAGAAATCAGCTCAATGTAAATGAAGAATCCATAGAATCTAATCTTCTGGGAAAGTTGGAAAACTCAAAAAATAAACAAATGGATAAAACACTTCTCCAACCTTTTTATAAGAACAAACAACAAAAACAAAAACATATACATACAAATCTTAGAATCAACTATTAAAGACTACCAGAACCCACTGGACTCTCCAATTATATTGGATGAACTACAGGACAAAATACAAACCCTCCAACCCAAAAAGGCCTGTGGTGTTCATGGTATCCTCAATGAAATGATACATATACAGATTACACATTCCAATTGGCTATACTTAAACTCTTTAAAATTATCCTAAGCTTTGGCATCTTTCCCAATATTTGGAACCGAAGTGTGACCACCCCAATCCAAGGAAGTGGGTAGAAAATGTACCCCAATAACTAGAGTAGAATCTGCATCAACAGTAACCAAAAATCCTCTGCAGTATCATCAACAGTAACTTCAGGAACTTCAGGAAAATCCTCTGCAGTATCATCAATAGTAACCTCGGAAAAATCCTCTTCGGTTTCATCAGCAGCGGACTCCAAAATCTCCTCAGTGAAAATAATGTCCTGTTCTTAACAAAATATTGTATGACAGACCACGTATACACCCTGCCCCCTCTTCTCAAGCTTTGTTGATTTCAAAAAAGCTTTTGACTAAATTCGACATGGGGTCTGCTATACAAATTGATGGTAAGCTGTTGGTAAGTAGGGGAAACTTATCATATTATCATATCAATGAACACAAACGACAAGTGTGCAGTTAAAATTGGCAATAAACACACAGATTTCTTTCCTCAGGGTGTCCTGAAGGGTATGTAGTTTGCCCCCGATGATGCGTTGTGCAGACCGCTCTACCCTCTGGAGAGCCTTGCGGTTTCGGGCGGTGCAGTTGCCGTACCAGGCGGTGATACAGCCCGACAGGATGCTCTCGATTGCGCACCTGTAAAAGTTTGTCACCGTTTTTTGGCCAGCCTCCTGAAGTTGAAGAGGCGCTGTTGTGCCTTCTTCACCACACTGTATGTGTGGATGGACCATTTCAGTTTGTCTGTGATGTGTAGGCCCGGGAACTTAAAACTTTCTTCACTGCTGTACCTTCGATGTGGAAGTTCTCCCTCTGCTGTTTCCTGAAGTCCACCATATCTACTGGGTGAAAAACCACAGTGTGACATCACAACAGCAAGATTGGTGACCCGTTGCCACGAGAAAATGGTAACCAGTGAAGAACAAACACCATTGTAAATACAACCCATATTTATGTCTCTCTGTCTCTCTCTGTCTCTCTCTCTCTCTCTCTCTCTCTCTCTCTCTCTCTCTGTGTCTCTCTCTCTCTCTCTCTCTCTCTCTCTCTGTGTCTCTCTCTGCCTCTCTCTCTCTCTCTCTCTCTGTGTCTCTCTCTGCCTCTCTCTCTCTCTCTCTCTCTCTCTCTCTCTCTCTCTCTCTCTCTCTCTTCTCTCTCTCTCTCTCTCTCTCTCTGTGTCTCTCTCTGCCTCTCTCTCACTTTCTCTCTCTCTCTCTCTCTCTGTCTCTCTCTCTCTCTCACTTTCTCTCTCTCTCTCTCTCTCTGTCTCTCTCTCTCTCTCTCACTTTCTCTCTCTCTCTGCCTCTCTCCATATTTACGTTTGATTTATTTTCCCTTTTGTATTTGAATTATTTGCACATAATGACATTTTGAAAATGTCTTTATTCTTTTGGAACTTTTGTAAGGTGTAATGTTTACTGTTAATTCTTATTGTTTATTTCACTTTTGTTTATTATTTAATTCTTACGGATCACTGGGACGCTATCATCCCACCTGGCCAACATCAGATTAAATTACAAAGCGCAAAATTAGAATTACAGAAATCGTCGTTTTAAACATTCATGAAAATACAAGTGTCAAACATTGTTTAAAAGCTTAACTTCTTGATAATCCAGCCGCGTTGTCAGATTTCAAACAGGCTTTACGGCGAAAGGACACCATGTGATTATCTGAGGACAGCGCCCCGCACACAAAAGCATTACATACATTTTCCAACCAAGCAGAGACGTCGAGAAAGTCCGAAATAGCAATAAAATAAATCACTTACCTTTGAAGATCTTCATCTGGTTGCAATCACAAGGGTCCCAGCTACATAACAAATGGTCCTTTTGTTCGATAAAGTCCTTCTTTATATCCCAAAAATAGTCAGTTTCATTGGCGACTCAATAATCCACCGGTTTCCCTCGTTCAAAATCCCGTAAATTACCAGTATACTTCTTCCAAACATATCAAACAAAGTTTCTAATCCTCAGATGTAAATAAATGATCAAATTTAAGACGGAGATTTGTTTTGTCATTACCGGAGATAAATAACCAAGTACGCGAACCGGAACGCGCAACAAACACTACAGCCAAAATAGGAGCCACCCACTAAAACTACAAATTCTAGCATTCTAGCTCATTTTTCAAAAAACAAGCCTGAAACTCTTTCTAAAGACTGTTGACATCTAGTGGAAGCCCTAGGAACTGCAATCTGGGAGGACTTCCTTTTTTATATTCCCATTGACAGCCATAGAAATCAAGGGTGTGCTGAACAAAAACAAGTCTGGATGGATTGTCCTTGGGTTTTTGCCTGCCATATCAGTTCTGTTATTCTCACAGACAATTATTTTAACAGTTTTGTAAACTTTAGAGTGTTTTCCATCCAATACTTCCAATTATATGCATATCCTAACTTCTGGGCCTGAGTAACAGGCAGTTTACTTTGGGCACCTAATTCATCCAAACTTCTGCCCCCTAGACCAAAGAAGTTATTAACATATGTTTCCCAATAAAGCCCTTACATTGAATTGATATTGAAATTGAATTGAATTGAATTGAATTGAATTGAATTGAGAGAGACAGAGAGAGAGAGAAAGAGAGAGAGAGAGAGAGAGAGAGACAGAGACAGAGACAGAGACAGAGAGAGAAAGAAAGAAAGAGAGACAGAGAGAGTCAGGGAGAGAGAGAGTCAGAGAGAGAGAGAGAGAGAGAGAGAGAGAGAGAGAGAGACAGAGAGAGAAAGAAAGAGAGACAGAGAGAGTCAGGGAGAGAGAGAGTCAGAGAGAGAGAGAGAGAGAGAGAGAGAGAGTCAGAGAGAGAGAGAGAGACAGAGAGAGAGAGAGACAGAGAGAGAAAGAAAGAGAGACAGAGAGAGTCAGGGAGAGAGAGAGTCAGAGAGAGAGAGAGAGAGAGAGAGAGAGAGAGTCAGAGAGAGAGAGAGAGAGAGATAGACAGAGTGAGAGAGAGTCAGAGAGAGAGACAGAGAGAGAGACAGAGAGAGAGACAGAGCGAGCGAGCGAGAGATAGACAGAGAGAGAGACAGAGAGACAGAGAGAGAGAAAGTAAGTAAGATGAGCACAAGAACTCCACCATCCTCACACTACACCCACCCAAGTGGCACGACACAAATTATATCTTAAATGATAAACTAATCACATTTGCAAAAATAAGAGTTTTACTTTAATTGAAAAATCCCATTTTAATAGTTGTTGGATTGTGAGTGTTTGTCTCATTTTGAAGGTAAAGGAAGTAAAAACGTTCTGGAATCTTTGTTGCATGTTGGAATTTACAAGGATTGAAGTCCTCTGCTTTTGGACGAAAGAGCAGAAACCCAGACTTCCTGAAAGACATTGATGGTGTTGATATTGTAGTACAACAGGAAACATGGTGCAGAGGTGATGTTTCCCCTGGCTGTCCACTAGGTTATAGGGAGATAATCATACCATCCACTAGGTTATAGGGAGATAATCATACCATCCACTGGCTGTCCACTAGGTTATAGGGGGATAATCATACCATCCACTGGCTGTCCACTAGGTTATAGGGAGATAATCATACCATCCACTGGCTGTCCACTAGGTTATAGGGAGATAATCATACCATCCACTAGGTTATAGGGAGATAAGCATACCATCCACTGGCTGTCCACTAGGTTATAGGGAGATAATCATACCATCCACTGGCTGTCCGCTAGGTTATAGGGAGATAATCATACCATCCACTGGCTGTCCACTAGGTTATAGGGAGATAATCATACCATCCACTGGCTGTCCACTAGGTTATAGGGAGATAATCATACCATCCACTAGGTTATAGGGAGATAATCATACCATCCACTGGCTGTCCACTAGGTTACAGGGAGAGAATCATACCATCCACTGGCTGTCCACTAGGTTATAGGGAGGTAATCATACCATCCACTGGCTGTCCACTAGGTTATAGGGAGATAATCATACCATCCACTGGCTGTCCACTAGGTTATAGGGAGATAATCATACCATCCCCTGGCTGTCCACTAGGTTATAGGGAGATAATCATACCATCCACTGGCTGTCCACTAGGTTATAGGGAAATAATCATACCATCCACTGGCTGTCCACTAGGTTATAGGGAAATAATCATACCATCCACTGACTGTCCACTAGGTTATAGGGAGATAATCATACCATCCACTGGCTGTCCACTAGGTTATAGGGAGATAATCATACCATCCACTGGCTGTCCTCTAGGTTATAGGGAGATAATCATACCATCCACTAGGTTATAGGGAGGTAATCATACCATCCACTGGCTGTCCACTAGGTTATAGGGAGATAATCATACCATCCCCTGGCTGTCCACTAGGTTATAGGGAGATAATCATACCATCCACTGGCTGTCCACTAGGTTATAGGGAGATAATCATACCATCCACTGGCTGTCCACTAGGTTATAGGGAGATAATCATACCATCCACTAGGTTATAGGGAGATAATCATACCATCCACTAGGTTATAGGGAGATAATCATACCATCCACTGGCTGTCCACTAGGTTATAGGGAGATAATCATACCATCCACTGGCTGTCCACTAGGTTATAGGGAGATAATCATACCATCCACTAGGTTATAGGGAGATAATCATACCATCCACTGGCTGTCCACTAGGTTACAGGGAGATAATCATACCATCCACTGGCTGTCCACTAGGTTATAGGGAGATAATCATACCATCCACCTAATTAAAAGGAATCAGACAGGGCAGAGACTCAGGGGGAATGGTAAAATGGTATAAATCTGAACTAATTCATTCAATCAAATTGATCAAAACAGGATAATTATTTATCTGGTTAAAAATCAACAAGGAGACTATCTTAACAGATTAAAATGTCTTCCTCTGTGCCACATACATTCCCCCTCAGAGTCACCCTACTTCAATAAAGAGAGTTTCTCCATTCTAGGGGGAGAAATTAGTCACTTTCAGGCCCAAGGCAATGTCCTGGTCTGTGGAGACCTGAATGCTAGAACAGCAGAAGAACAAGACACTATTAACAGTCATGGAGATAAACACCTACCAGGAAGCAACAACCTTTCCCTCCCCACAGACCCCCACAGAAACAACTATGACAAAGTGAAAAACAAAAACGGAGTGCAGCTCGTGAAGCTCTGTTGAACACTGGGTCTGTACATAGTCAATGGTAGGCTGAGAGGGGACTCTTTAGGTAGGTACACCTACAGCTCATCCCTTGGCAGCAGCACTGTAGACTTCCTCACCGACCTAAACCCAGAGTCTCTCAGAGCCTTCACAGTCAGCCCACTAACACCTCTCTCAGAGCCTTCACAGTCAGCCCACTAATACCTCTCTCAGAGCCTTCACAGTCAGCCCACTAACACCTCTCTCAGACCCTTCACAGTCAACCCACTAACACCTCTCAGAGCCTTCACAGTCAGCCCACTAACACCTCTCTCAGATCCTTCACAGTCAGCCCACTAACACCTCTCTCAGACCACAGTAAAATCACAGTGTATCTGAGAAGAGCGGAACCCAACCATGAAGCATCACGGCCCAATAAATGCAGGTATTTTCCCCGATATTTGGAACCAGGGATTGATCACACCAATGGAGACAAATTTGACCCAAATAATTAGAGGAATTTGCGTTAACAGCAACTTGGGGAAAATTCTCTGCAGTATTATAAATAGCAGACTACATCCTTTCCTTGACGAACACAACGTCCTGAGCAGAAGCCAGATTGGATTTCTAAAATATTATCGTACAACAGACCACACTCTACACCCTCCACACTCTAATTGATAAACAAGTAAACCAAAAACAACTAAAAATCTAAAAATCTACAAAATCTACTTGTGTTTTGTAGATTTCAAGAAAGAATTTGATTCAATTTGGCACAAAGGTCTTTTTATAAACTAATAGAAAGTGGTATTGGAGGGAAAACATATCATTTTATTAAATCAATGTACACTAAAAACAAATGTCTGGTTAAAATTGGCAACAAGCAAACAGACTTCTTCTCTCAGGGACGGGGAGTGAAACAGGGCTGCCCAATAAGTCCAACACTATTTAACATCTACATGAATGGTTTGGCAAAAAATATTAGAAGAATCGGCAGCACCTGGTATCACCCTACACAACACTGAAATCAAGTGTCTGCTGTACGCAGATGACCTGGTGCTGCTGTCTCCCACTAGAGAGGAGTTACAGCAGCACCTAGATCGTCTTCACAGGTTCTGTCAGACCTGGATTCTGACCGTTAACCACAGGTTCTGTCAGACCTGGGCTCTGACCGTTAACCACAGGTTCTGTCAGACCTGGATTCTGACCGTTAACCGAAAAATATATAATAAATATAATGATATTCCAAAAAAGGTCCGGAAATAAGGATGACAAATATAAATTCTATTTGGACACAGTTCTATTAGAACACACCAAAAACTACACATATCGAGGACTAAATATCAGCAACACAGGTAGCTTTCACCTGGCTGTGAATGAGCTGAGAGACAAAGCAAGAGGAGCATTCTATGCCATTAAAAGGAAATTCAAAATCGAAATTCCAATTAGAATCTGGCTCAACATTTTTCAATCAGTTATAGAACCAATTGCTCTATATGGCAGTGAAGTATGGGGTCCAATCTCTAATAATGGAAATACTGCATGCAGAGTTTTGCAAGACTGTATTGCAAGTGCAAAGAAAAACTCCAAATAACGCATGTAGAGCAGAATTGAGCCAATACCCCCTCCTCATTGGAATAGAAGAAAGAGCCATCAAATCTTACAACCATCTAAAAACAAGTGACCCCAAAACATTCCATCACACAGCTCTACAATGTCAAAAGAAGAACAAGAGAAGAGGCCCCTCAGCCAGCTGGCTCAGTTCACTAACCCAAACCAACCCCATAGAGCCTCAGGACAGCACTCAGCCAGCTGGTTCTGAGGCTCAGTTCACTAACCCAAACCAACCCCATAGAGCCTCAGGACAGCACTCAGCCAGCTGGTTCTGAGGCTCAGTTCACTAACCCAAACCAACCCCATAGAGCCTCAGGACAGCACTCAGCCAGCTGGTTCTGAGGCTCAGTTCACTAACCCAAACCAACCCCATAGAGCCTCAGGACAGCACTCAGCCAGCTGGTTCTGAGGCTCAGTTCACTAACCCAAACCAACCCCATAGAGCCTCAGGACAGCACTCAGCCACCTGGTTCTGAGGCTCAGTTCACTAACCCAAACCAACCCCATAGAGCCTCAGGACAGCACTCAGCCAGCTGGTTCTGAGGCTCAGTTCACTAACCCAAACCAACCCCATAGCGCCTCAGGACAGCACTCAGCCAGCTGGTTCTGAGGCTCAGTTCACTAACCCAAACCAACCCCATAGAGCCTCAGGACAGCACTCAGCCACCTGGTTCTGAGGCTCAGTTCACTAACCCAAACCAACCCCATAGAGCCTCAGGACAGCACTCAGCCAGCTGGTTCTGAGGCTCAGTTCACTAACCCAAACCAACCCCATAGAGCCTCAGGACAGCACTCAGCCAGCTGGTTCTGAGGCTCAGTTCACTAACCTAAACCAACCCCATAGAGCCTCAGGACAGCACTCAGCCACCTGGTTCTGAGGCTCAGTTCACTAACCCAAACCAACCCCATAGAGCCTCAGGACAGCACTCAGCCAGCTGGTTCTGAGGCTCAGTTCACTAACCTAAACCAACCCCATAGAGCCTCAGGACAGCACTCAGCCAGCTGGTTCTGAGGCTCAGTTCACTAACCCAAACCAACCCCATAGAGCCTCAGGACAGCAGTCAGCCAGCTGGTTCTGAGGCTCAGTTCACTAACCCAAACCAACCCCATAGAGCCTCAGGACAGCACTCAGACAGCTGGTTCTGAGGCTCAGTTCACCAACCCAAACCAACCCCATAGAGCCTCAGGACAGCACTCAGCCACCTGGTTCTGAGGCTCAGTTCACTAACCCAAACCAACCCCATAGAGACTCAGGACAGCACTCAGCCAGCTGGTTCTGAGGCTCAGTTCACTAACCCAAACCAACCCCATAGAGCCTCAGGACAGCACTCAGCCAGCTGGTTCTGAGGCTCAGTTCACCAACCCAAACCAACCCCATAGAGCCTCAGGACAGCACTCAGCCACCTGGTTCTGAGGCTCAGTTCACTAACCCAAACCAACCCCATAGAGCCTCAGGACAGCACTCAGCCAGCTGGTTCTGAGGCTCAGTTCACTAACCCAAACCAACCCCATAGAGCCTCAGGACAGCACTCAGCCAGCTGGTTCTGAGGCTCAGTTCACCAACCCAAACCAACCCCATAGAGCCTCAGGACAGCACTCAGCCAGCTGGTTCTGAGGCTCAGTTCACCAACCCAAACCAACCCCATAGAGCCTCAGGACAGCACTCAGCCAGCTGGTTCTGAGGCTCAGTTCACTAACCCAAACCAACCCCATAGAGCCTCAGGACAGCACTCAGCCAGCTGGTTCTGAGGCTCAGTTCACTAACCCAAACCAACCCCATAGAGACTCAGGACAGCACTCAGCCAGCTGGTTCTGAGGCTCAGTTCACTAACCCAAACCAACCCCATAGAGCCTCAGGACAGCACTCAGCCAGCTGGTTCTGAGGCTCAGTTCACCAACCCAAACCAACCCCATAGAGCCTCAGGACAGCACTCAGCCAGCTGGTTCTGAGGCTCAGTTCACCAACTCAAACCAACCCCATGGAGCCTCAGGACAGCACTCAGCCAGCTGGTTCTGAGGCTCAGTTCACTAACCCAAACCAACCCCATAGAGCCTCAGGACAGCACTCAGCCAGCTGGTTCTGAGGCTCAGTTCACCAACCCAAACCAACCCCATAGAGCCTCAGGACAGCACTCAGCCAGCTGGTTCTGAGGCTCAGTTCACTAACCCAAACCAACCCCATAGAGACTCAGGACAGCACTCAGCCAGCTGGTTCTGAGGCTCAGTTCACTAACCCAAACCAACCCCATAGAGCCTCAGGACAGCACTCAGCCAGCTGGTTCTGAGGCTCAGTTCACCAACCCAAACCAACCCCATAGAGCCTCAGGACAGCACTCAGCCAGCTGGTTCTGAGGCTCAGTTCACTAACCCAAACCAACCCCATAGAGCCTCAGGACAGCACTCAGCCAGCTGGTTCTGAGGCTCAGTTCACTAACCCAAACCAACCCCATAGAGCCTCAGGACAGCACTCAGCCAGCTGGTTCTGAGGCTCAGTTCACTAACCCAAACCAACCCCATAGAGCCTCAGGACAGCACTCAGCCAGCTGGTTCTGAGGCTCAGTTCACTAACCCAAACCAACCCCATAGAGCCTCAGGACAGCACTCAGCCAGCTGGTTCTGAGGCTCAGTTCACCAACCCAAACCAACCCCATAGAGACTCAGGACAGCACTCAGCCAGCTGGTTCTGAGGCTCAGTTCACTAACCCAAACCAACCCCATAGAGCCTCAGGACAGCACTCAGCCAGCTGGTTCTGAGGCTCAGTTCACTAACCCAAACCAACCCCATAGAGACTCAGGACAGCACTCAGCCAGCTGGTTCTGAGGCTCAGTTCACTAACCCAAACCAACCCCGTAGAGCCTCAGAACAGCACTCAGAAAATCTGGCCCAACCAAATCATCACAAAAACAAAAATAAAAATATATCACCTATTGGAAAGACACCAAAGAAACTCAAAGTAAACTTGAATGCTATTTGTCTCTAAACAGACAGTAGATGGTGGCAGACTATCTGACCACTGTGACTGATAGAAAACTGAGGAAAACATTGACTAGGTACAGACTCAGTGAGCACAGTCTGGCTATAGAGACCGGTCGTCACAGACAAACCTGGCTGCCCAGAGAGGACAGGCTGTGCTCACTCTGCTCCAGGGGTAGAGGTAGAGACAGAGCTGCATTTCCTATTATTACTGTGACAAATACTCAGACCTAAGAGAATATTTATTTCCCAAAGTTATAATTCAATACAAAGAATTTGAAACTTTAAAATATTAAGAAAAAATCAAATATTTATTGGGTGAAAAGACAAAATGTGCAGTTTTGGCAGCCAAATATGTGTCCTCCTGCCACAACCTGAGGGACAGTCAGTGAAAAGTGTAAAGTAATGTCGATAATATTTCCCATCTTGTTTTATTTTGTCTTTCATACCATGTCATGTGTCTTCTCAGTCATGTTGACACTGGTCCACTACCAGGTCATGTGTCTTCTCAGTCATGTAGACACTGGTCTACTACCAGATCATGTGTCTTCTCAGTCATGTTGACACTGGTCTACTACCAGGTCATGTGTCTTCTCAGTCATGTTGACACTGGTCTACTACCAGGTCATGTGTCTTCTCAGTCATGTTGACACTGATCCACTACCAGGTCATGTGTCTTCTCAGTCATGTTGACACTGGTCTACTACCAGGTCATGTGTCTTCTCGGTCATGTTGACACTGGTCTACTACCAGGTCATGTGTCTTCTCAGTCATGTTGACACTGATCCACTACCAGGTCATGTGTCTTCTCAGTCATGTTGACACTGGTCTACTACCAGGTCATGTGTCTTCTCGGTCATGTTGATACTGGTCTACTACCAGGTCATGTGTCTTCTCAGTCATGCTGACACTGGTCTACTACCAGGTCATGTGTCTTCTCAGTCAGGTTGACACTGGTCTACTACCAGGTCATGTGTCTTCTCAGTCATGTTGACACTGGTCTACTACCAGGTCATGTGTCTTCTCAGTCATGTTGACACTGGTCTACTACCAGGTCATGTGTCTTCTCGGTCATGTTGATACTGGTCTACTACCAGGTCATGTGTCTTCTCAGTCATGTTGAGACTGGTCTACTACCAGGTCATGTGTCTTCTCAGTCATGTTGAGACTGGTCTACTACCAGGTCATGTGTCTTCTCAGTCATGTTGAGACTGGTCTACTACCAGGTCATGTGTCTTCTCAGTCATGTTGAGACTGGTCTACTACCAGGTCATGTGTCTTCTCAGTCATGTTGACACTGGTCTACTACCAGGTCACGTGTCTTCTCAGTCATGTTGACACTGGTCCACTACCAGGTCATGTGTCTTCTCAGTCATGTTGACACTGGTCCACTACCAGGTCATGTGTCTTCTCAGTCATGTTGACACTGGTCTACTACCAGGTCATGTGTCTTCTCAGTCATGTTGACACTGGTCTACTACCAGGTCATGTGTCTTCTCAGTCATGTTGACACTGGTCCACTACCAGGTCATGTGTCTTCTCAGTCATGTTGAGACTGGTCTACTACCAGGTCATGTGTCTTCTCAGTCATGTTGACACTGGTCTACTACCAGGTCATGTTTCTTCTCAGTCATGTAGACACTGGTCTACTACCAGGTCATGTGTCTTCTCAGTCATGTTGACACTGGTCTACTACCAGGTCATGTGTCTTCTCAGTCATGTTGACACTGGTCTACTACCAGGTCATGTGTCTTCTCAGTCATGTTGACACTGGTCTACTACCAGGTCATGTTTCTTCTCAGTCATGTAGACACTGGTCTACTACCAGGTCATGTGTCTTCTCAGTCATGTTGACACTGGTCTACTACCAGGTCATGTGTCTTCTCAGTCATGTTGATACTGGTCTACTACCAGGTCATGTTTCTTCTCAGTCATGTAGACACTGGTCTACTACCAGGTCATGTGTCTTCTCAGTCATGTTGACACTGGTCTACTACCAGGTCATGTGTCTTCTCAGTCATGTTGACACTGGTCTACTACCAGGTCATATGTCTTCTCAGTCATGTTGACCCTGGTCCACTACCAGGTCATGTGTCTTCTCAGTCATGTTGACACTGGGCTACTACCAGGTCATGTGTCTTCTCAGTCATGTTGACACTGGTCTACTACCAGGTCATGTGTCTTCTCAGTCATGCTGACACTGGTCTACTACCAGGTCATGTGTTGTCTCAGTCATGTTGACACTGGTCTACTACCAGGTCATGTGTCTTCTCAGTCATGTTGACACTGGTCTACAACCAGGTCATGTGTCTTCTCAGTCATGTTGACACTGGTCTACTACCAGGTCATGTGTCTTCTCAGTCATGTTGACACTGGTCTACTACCAGGTCATGTGTCTTCTCAGTCATGCTGACACTGGTCTACTACCAGGTCATGTGTTGTCTCAGTCATGTAGACACTGGTCTACTACCAGGTCATGTGTTGTCTCAGTCATGTTGACACTGGTCTACTACCAGGTCATGTGTCTTCTCAGTCAAGTTGACACTGGTCTACAACCAGGTCATGTGTCTTCTCAGTCATGTTGACACTGGTCTACTACCAGGTCATGTGTCTTCTCAGTCATGTTGACACTGGTCTACTACCAGGTCATGTGTCTTCTCAGTCATGTTGACACTGGTCTACTACCAGGTCATGTGTCTTCTCAGTCATGCTGACACTGGTCTACTACCAGGTCATGTGTCTTCTCAGTCATGCTGACACTGGTCTACTACCAGGTCATGTGTCTTCTCAGTCATGTTGACACTGGTCTACTACCAGGTCATGTGTCTTCTCAGTCATGTTGACACTGGTCTACTACCAGGTCATGTGTCTTCTCAGTCATGTTGACACTGGTCCACTACCAGGTCATGTGTCTTCTCAGTCATGTTGACACTGGTCTACTACCAGGTCATGTGTCTTCTCAGTCACGTTGACACTGGTCTACTACCAGGTCATGTGTCTTCTCAGTCATGTTGACACTGGTCTACTACCAGGTCATGTGTCTTCTCAGTCATGTTGACACTGGTCTACTACCAGGTCATGTGTCTTCTCAGTCATGTAGACACGGGTCTACTACCAGGTCATGTGTCTTCTCAGTCACGTTGACACTGGTCTACTACCAGGTCATGTGTCTTCTCAGTCATGTTGACACTGGTCTACTACCAGGTCATGTGTTTCCTCAGTCACGTTGACACTGGTCTACTACCAGGTCATGTGTCTTCTCAGTCATGTTGACACTGGTCTACTACCAGGTCATGTGTCTTCTCAGTCATGTTGACACTGGTCCACTACCAGGTCATGTGTCTTCTCAGTCATGTTGACACTGGTCTACTACCAGGTCATGTGTCTTCTCAGTCATGTTGATACTGGTCTACTACCAGGTCATGTGTCTTCTCAGTCATGTTGACACTGGTCTACTACCAGGTCATGTGTCTTCTCAGTCATGTTGACACTGGTCTACTACCAGGTCATGTGTCTTCTCAGTCATGTTGACACTGGTCTACTACCAGGTCATGTGTCTTCTCAGTCATGTTGACACTGGTCCACTACCAGGTCATGTGTCTCCTCAGTCATGTTGACACTGGTCTACTACCAGGTCATGTGTCTTCTCAGTCATGTTGACACTGGTCCACTACTATTGCTTTAATGTATTGTTGTTCTGGTTAATATTGTTGTTGTAGTTGTTGTTAAACTCTATAACATCATCCAAATATACAGACAACAAATTCCAATTGGCTATACTAAAACTCTTTAACATCATCCTCAGCTCTGGCATCTTCCCAATATTTGGAACCAAGGACTGATCACCCCAACCCACAAAGGTGGAGACAAATTTGACCCCAATAACTATTGTGGAATATGCGTCAACAGTAACCTTGGGAAAATCCTCCCAATCCACAAAAATGGAGACAAATTTGTTGCCGCAAGAAAAGGGCAACCAGTGAAGAACAGACACCATTGTAAATCCAACTTTATTTACAGTAGAAGTCTGAAGTTTACATACACTTAGGTTGGAATCATTAAAACTCGTTTTTCAACCACTCCATAAATTTCTTGTTTCCAAACTATAGTTTTGGCAAGTCGGTTAGGACATCTACTTTGTGAATCACACAAGTGATTTTTCAAACAATTGTTTACAGACAGATTATTTCACTTATAATTCACTGTATCACGATTCCAGTGGGTCAGAAGTTTACATACACTAAGTTGACTGTGCCTTTAAAACAGCTTGGAACATTCCAGAAAATGTTGTCATGACTTTAGAAGCTTCTGATAGGCTAATTTACATAATATGAGTCATTTGGAGGTGAAACCTGTGGATGTATTTCAAGGCCTTCCTTCAAACTCAGTGCCTCTTTGCTTGACATCTTGGGAAAATCTAAAGATTTTGTCAGGAAATGTCAGGAATTGTGAGTTTAAATGTATTTGGCTAAGGTGTATGTAAACTCCCAGACTTCAAATATGTTTATTTAATTTCCCTTTTTGTACTTGAACTTTTTTTTCACATCGTTACAACACTGTATATAGACATAATACAACATCTGAAATGTCTTTATTCCTTTGAAACTTTTGTGATGTTTACTGTACATGTTCTATTGTTTATTTCACTTCTGTTTATTATCTATTTCATACATTTTATTTGGCAATGCAAACATATGTTCCCCATGTCAATAAAGACACTGTAATTAAATTGAATTGAGATGGAGAGATGTTGAAAGATATGCAGAGAGAGAGCGAGAGAGAAAGAGAGATGGCGATGGAGAAAGGAGAGAGAGATGCTTAGCAAGAGAGAGAGAGAGAGAACGAGAGAGAGACAGGGAGACAAAGAGAGAGAGAGAGAGAGAACGAGAGAGAGACAGGGAGACAAAGAGAGAGAGATGCAGAGAGAGAGAAGAGAGAGAGACAGGGAGACAGAGAGAGAGAGAGATGCAGAGAGAGAGAGCGAGAGAGAGACAGGGAGACAGAGAGAGAGAGAGATGCAGAGAGAGAGCGAGAGAGAGACGGGGAGACAGAGATAGAGAGACAGAGAGAGACAGGGAGACAGAGAGAGAGAGAGAGAGAGAGAGAGAGGGTGACAGAGAGAGCGAGAGAGAGAGAGGGAGAGAGAGAGGGATGCAGAGCGAGAGAGAGACAAAGATATAGCTAGGGACAGACCAGGGTTGTAGAGGGATCACTATTGGGCCAAACAGATGTGGATATGCTACAGCTAGTTTAGTTCATTTTATTAGGGTCCCCATTTTCTAGTGTCTGATTTCAGTATTTATGGTGTCATGTGTATACATTTTAATTAACTAAAATATTCAGAACACTTTTTTAAATGGCAGAGCAGGAATGTGGAAGCATTTTCATTAACTGTCAATGTCTAGTGGTGATTAACAAGATTGGACACGATTGGATGAAATGAGCTGTATTTGTGTGCTGAGGTCTCACATCTCCTACTAGACAGGTATAAAACCAGCATGGTGGCATTAGAACCGGGTTCAAAGTGTATTCTAAGTCATTTCAAACACTTTATCTGTTTGAGTTTGCTTTAACCTTAACCCTTTGACCTACAGTATATTATAATCCCACAACTACAAACCCATCTGTCTTTCCAGGCAGGCCAGAACAGACACTCAAACCATTTGAAAATATTTTCCAAATAGTATTTGAACCCAGGTCTGATAATACGCGTTGGAAATTTACAGCAATTAGTTGACCTAGTCTGCTCCTTCCCAGATGCATTTGAATCATCTACAGAATGTGTTCAGAGAGACAGATGGTTCAGGGATGTACATGGCCAAAGCAGTTATAACTCCAATCTGGAGATGTAACATCAGCACTTACCAAAGCTCTGACATGTCGGGTCAGGTGTTAACTCACATGTTGATGGCCCTGTCATGGTAAGATCAGTGTCTAGGTCAGTCATTAACTTTAAGATATCTTTGCAATTATTGTATTTTCATGCCACTTAACTTTCCTCACAAGTGTATTCAATTTTGTATTGTGTGTAGATGATTTGACCCCGTGACCTTGGCGTTGCTACTAGCAACAGGCTCTTTGCACCTGAGCCACTCGGGACATGGACATGTCTGTCTGTAGGTCTGTGCCCCAGTAATGTTGGTTGTCACCCTGTGAGCTACTCTTCTCATTTCTATCCTGTATTCACTCTGTCTGTCTGTCTGTCTGTCTGTCTGTCTGTCTGTCTGTCTGTCTGTCTATTCAATTGACTTTATTAACATTAATACTTACATTGTCAAAGTATACATGTTGAAACATATACATATTTATACCTAAATAAATGGTGGGACCAGCAGCAATAATACTAGTAGGATGGGATTACCATTAACAACAACTACAACATGGGATTACCATTAACAACAACTACAACATGGGATTACCATTAACAACAACTACATGGGATTACCATTAACAACAACTACATGGGATTACCATTAACAACAACTACATGGGATTACCATTAACAACAACTACAACATGGGATTACCATTATCAACAACTACAACATGGGATTACCATTATCAACAACAACAACATGGGATTACCATTAACAACAACTACATGGGATTACCATTAACAACAACTACAACATGGGATTACCATTAACAACAACTACAACATGGGATTACCATTAACAACAACTACAACATGGGATTACCATTAACAACAACTAACAACAACAACATGGGATTACCATTAACAACAACTACAACATGGGATTACCATTAACAACAACTACAACATGGGATTACCATTAACAAACAACATGGGATTACCAACTACAACATGGGATTACCATTAACAACAACTACAACATGGGATTACCATTAACAACAACAACAACATGGGATTACCATTAACAACAACAACATGGGATTACCATTAACAACAACAACATGGGATTACCATTAACAACAACAACAACATGGGATTACCATTAACAACAACAACATGGGATTACCATTAACAACAACAACAACATGGGATTACCATTAACAACAACTACAACATGGGATTACCATTAACAACAACAACATGGGATTACCATTAACAACAACAACAACATGGGATTACCATTATCAACAACAACATGGGATTACCATTAACAACAACAACAACATGGGATTACCATTATCAACAACAACATGGGATTACCATTAACAACAACAACATGGGATTACCATTAACAACAACAACAACATGGGATTACCATTAACAACAACAACAACATGGGATTACCATTAACAACAACTACAACATGGGATTACCATTAACAACAACAACATGGGATTACCATTAACAACAACTACAACATGGGATTACCATTAACAACAACAACAACATGGGATTACCATTAACAACAACAACAACATGGGATTACCATTAACAACAACAACATGGGATTACCATTAACAACAACAACAACATGGGATTACCATTAACAACAACAACATGGGATTACCATTAACAACAACAACATGGGATTACCATTAACAACAACAACATGGGATTACCATTAACAACAACAACAACATGGGATTACCATTAACAACAACATCAACATCATGGGATTACCATTAACAACAACAACAACATGGGATTACCATTAACAACATCAACATGGGATTACCATTAACAACAACTACAACATGGGATTACCATTAACAACAACTACAACATGGGATTACCATTAACAACAACAACAACATGGGATTACCATTAACAACAACAACAACATGGGATTACCATTAACAACAACAACATGGGATTACCATTAACAACAACAACATGGGATTACCATTAACAACAACAACAACATGGGATTACCATTAACAACAACAACATGGGATTACCATTAACAACAACATGGGATTACCATTAACAACAACAACATGGGATTACCATTAACAACAACAACAACATGGGATTACCATTAACAACAACAACATGGGATTACCATTAACAACAACAACAACATGGGATTACCATTAACAACAACTACAACATGGGATTACCATTAACAACAACAACATGGGATTACCATTAACAACAACAACAACATGGGATTACCATTAACAACAACAACAACATGGGATTACCATTAACAACAACAACAACATGGGATTACCATTAACAACAACAACAACATGGGATTACCATTAACAACAACAACAACATGGGATTACCATTACAACAACAACATGGGATTACCATTAACAACAAACAACATGGGATTACCATTAACAACAACAACATGGGATTACCATTTAACAACAACAACATGGGATTACCATTAACAACAACTACAACATGGGATTACCATTAACAACAACTACAACATGGGATTACCATTAACAACAACAACATGGGATTACCATTAACAACAACAACAACATGGGATTACCATTATCAACAACAACATGGGATTACCATTAACAACATGGGATTACCATTAACAACAACAACATGGGATTAACAACAACAACCATGGGATTAACAACAACAACAACATGGGATTACCAACAACAACAACAACATAACCATTAACAACAACAACATGGGATTACCATTAACAACAACAACAACATGGGATTACCATTATCAACAACAACATGGGATTACCATTAACAACAACAACATGGGATTACCATTAACAACAACAACATGGGATTACCATTAACAACAACAACAACATGGGATTACCATTAACAACAACTACAACATGGGATTACCATTAACAACAACAACAACATGGGATTACCATTAACAACAACAACAACATGGGATTACCATTAACAACAACAACAACATGGGATTACCATTAACAACAACAACATGGGATTACCATTAACAACAACAACAACATGGGATTACCATTAACAACAACAACAACATGGGATTACCATTAACAACAACAACAACATGGGATTACCATTAACAACAACAACAACATGGGATTACCATTATCAACAACAACAACATGGGATTACCATTAACAACAACAACATGGGATTACCATTAACAACAACAACATGGGACAACAACATGGGATTACCATTAACAACAACTACAACATGGGATTACCATTAACAACAACAACAACATGGGATTACCATTAACAACAACAACAACATGGGATTACCATTAACAACAACAACAACATGGGATTACCATTAACAACAACAACATGGGATTACCATTAACAACAACAACAACATGGGATTACCATTAACAACAACAACAACATGGGATTACCATTAACAACAACAACAACATGGGATTACCATTACAACATGGGATTACCATTAACAACAACAACATGGGATTACCATTAACAACAACAACAACATGGGATTACCATTAACAACAACAACATGGGATTACCATTAACAACAACAACAACATGGGATTACCATTAACAACAACATTAACAACAACAACAACATGGGATTACCATTAACAACAACAACAACATGGGATTACCATTAACAACAACAACATGGGATTACCATTAACAACAACAACATGGGATTACCATTAACAACAACAACAACATGGGATTACCATTAACAACAACAACAACATGGGATTACCATTAACAACAACAACAACATGGGATTACCATTAACAACAACAACAACATGGGATTACCATTAACAACAACAACAACATGGGATTACCATTAACAACAACAACAACATGGGATTACCATTAACAACAACAACATGGGATTACCATTAACAACAACAACATGGGATTACCATTAACAACAACAACAACATGGGATTACCATTAACAACAACTACAACATGGGATTACCATTAACAACAACAACAACATGGGATTACCATTAACAACAACAACAACATGGGATTACCATTAACAACACAACAACATGGGATTACCATTAACAACAACAACAACATGGGATTACCATTAACAACAACAACAACATGGGATTACCATTAACAACAACTACAACATGGGATTACCATTAACAACAACAACAACATGGGATTACCATTAACAACAACAACATGGGATTACCATTTGGGATTACCATTAACAACAACAACATGGGATTACCATTAACAACAACAACAACATGGGATTACCATTAACAACAAACAACATGGGATTACCATTAACAACAACAACATGGGATTACCATTAACAACAACAACAACATGGGATTACCATTAACAACAACAACAACATGGGATTACCATTATCAACAACAACAACATGGGATTACCATTAACAACAACAACAACATGGGATTACCATTAACAACAACAACATGGGATTACCATTAACAACAACAACATGGGATTACCATTAACAACAACAACAACATGGGATTACCATTAACAACAACAACAACAACATGGGATTACCATTATCAACAACAACAACAACAACATGGGATTACCATTAACAACAACAACAACATGGGATTACCATTAACAACAACAAACAACATGGGATTACCACAACAACAACAACATGGGATTAACAACAACATGGGATTACCACAACACATGGGATTACCATTAACAACAACAACAACATGGGATTACCATTAACAACAACAACAACATGGGATTACCATTAACAACAACAACAACAACATGGGATTACCATTAACAACAACAACATCAACATGGGATTACCATTAACAACAACAACAACAACATGGGATTACCATTAACAACAACAACAACATGGGATTACCATTAACAACAACAACAACATGGGATTACCATTAACAACAACAACAACATGGGATTACCATTAACAACAACAACAACAACATGGGATTACCATTAACAACATCAACATGGGATTACCATTATCAACAACTACAACATGGGATTACCATTAACAACAACTACAACATGGGATTACCATTATCAACAACTACAACATGGGATTACCATTAACAACAACAACAACAACATGGGATTACCATTAACAACAACAACATGGGATTACCATTAACAACAACAACAACAACATGGGATTACCATTAACAACAACAACATGGGATTACCATTATCAACAACAACATGGGATTACCATTATCAACAACAACAACATGGGATTACCATTAACAACAACAACATGGGATTACCATTAACAACAACAACAACAACATGGGATTACCATTATCAACAACAACAACATGGGATTACCATTATCAACAACAACAACATGGGATTACCATTATCAACAACAACAACATGGGATTACCATTAACAACAACAACATGGGATTACCATTAACAACAACAACAACAACATGGGATTACCATTAACAACAACAACAACAACAACATGGGATTACCATTAACAACAACAACATGGGATTACCATTAACAACAACAACAACAACATGGGATTACCATTAACAACAACAACAACATGGGATTACCATTAACAACAACAACAACATGGGATTACCATTAACAACAACAACAACAACATGGGATTACCATTAACAACAACAACAACAACATGGGATTACCATTAACAACAACAACAACATGGGATTACCATTAACAACAACAACAACATGGGATTACCATTAACAACAACAACATCAACATGGGATTACCATTAACAACAACAACAACAACAACAAACAACATGGGATTACCATTAACAACAACAACAACATGGGATTACCAACAACAACAACATGGGATTACCATTAACAACATGGGATTAACAACATGGGATTACCATTAACAACAACAACAACAACATGGGATTACCATTAACAACAACAACAACATGGGATTACCATTAATGGGATTACCATTAACAACAACAACATGGGATTACCAACATGGGATTACCATTAACAACAACAACAACATGGGATTACCATTAACAACAACAATTACCACAACATGGGATTACCATTAACAACATGGGATTAACAACATGGGATTACCATTAACAACAACAACAACATGGGATTACCATTAACAACAACAACATCAACATGGGATTACCATTAACAACAACAACAACAACAACATGGGATTACCATTAACAACAACAACAACATGGGATTACCATTAACAACAACAACAACATGGGATTACCATTAACAACAACAACAACAACATGGGATTACCATTAACAACAACAACAACATGGGATTACCATTAACAACAACAACAACAACATGGGATTACCATTAACAACAACAACAACATGGGATTACCATTAACAACAACAACATCAACATGGGATTACCATTAACAACAACATCAACATGGGATTACCATTAACAACAACTACAACAACATGGGATTACCATTACAACAACAACATGGGATTACCATTAACAACAACAACAACAACAACAACAACATGGGATTACCATTAACAACAACTCAACAACAACAACATGGGATTACCATTATTACCAACAACAACAACATGGGATTACCATTAACAACAACAACATACATGGGATTACCATTTAACAACAACAACATGGGATTACCATTAACAACAACAACAACATGGGATTACCATTATTACCAACAACAACAACATGGGATTACCATTAACAACAACAACAACAACATGGGATTACCATTAACAACAACAACAACAACATGGGATTACCATTATTACAACAACAACAACAACATGGGATTACCATTAACAACAACAACAACATGGGATTACCATTAACAACAACAACATGGGATTACCATTAACAACAACAACAACATGGGATTACCATTAACAACAACAACAACATGGGATTACCATTAACAACAACAACATCAACATGGGATTACCATTAACAACAACAACAACAACATGGGATTACCATTAACAACAACAACAACATGGGATTACCATTAACAACAACAACAACAACATGGGATTACCATTAACAACAACAACAACATGGGATTACCATTAACAACAACAACAACAACATGGGATTACCATTAACAACAACAACAACAACATGGGATTACCATTAACAACAACAACAACAACATGGGATTACCATTAACAACAACAACATGGGATTACCATTAACAACAACAACAACATGGGATTACCATTAACAACAACAACAACAACATGGGATTACCATTAACAACAACAACAACATGGGATTACCATTTAACAACAACAAACAACATGGGATTACCATTAACAACAACAACATGGGATTACCATTATCAACAACAACATGGGATTACCATTATCAACAACAACAACATGGGATTACCATTAACAACAACAACAACAACATGGGATTACCATTAACAACAACAACAACATGGGATTACCATTATCAACAACAACAACATGGGATTACCATTAACAACAACAACAACATGGGATTACCATTAACAACAACAACATGGGATTACCATTAACAACAACAACATGGGATTACCATTAACAACAACAACAACAACATGGGATTACCATTAACAACAACAACATGGGATTACCATTAACAACAACAACATGGGATTACCATTATCAACAACAACAACATGGGATTACCATTAACAACAACAACATCAACATGGGATTACCATTAACAACAACAACAACATGGGATTACCATTAACAACAACAACAACAACATGGGATTACCATTAACAACAACAACAACAACATGGGATTACCATTAACAACAACAACAACAACATGGGATTACCATTAACAACAACAACAACAACATGGGATTACCATTAACAACAACAACAACAACATGGGATTACCATTAACAACAACAACAACATGGGATTACCATTAACAACAACAACATCAACATGGGATTACCATTAACAACAACAACAACAACATGGGATTACCATTAACAACAACAACAACATGGGATTACCATTAACAACAACAACAACATGGGATTACCATTAACAACAACAACAACATGGGATTACCATTAACAACAACAACAACAACATGGGATTACCATTAACAACAACAACATCAACATGGGATTACCATTAACAACAACAACAACAACATGGGATTACCATTAACAACAACAACAACATGGGATTACCATTAACAACAACAACATCAACATGGGATTACCATTAACAACAACAAACAACATGGGATTACCATTAACAACAACAACACAACATGGGATTACCATTAACAACAACTACAACATGGGATTACCATTAACAACAACAACAACATGGGATTACCATTAACAACAACAACATCAACATGGGATTACCATTAACAACAACAACAACATCAACATGGGATTACCATTAACAACAACTACAACAACATGGGATTACCATTATCAACAACAACAACATGGGATTACCATTAACAACAACAACAACAACAACATGGGATTACCATTAACAACAACAACATGGGATTACCATTAACAACAACAACATCAACATGGGATTACCATTAACAACAACAACAACATGGGATTACCATTAACAACAACAACATCAACATGGGATTACCATTAACAACAACATCAACATGGGATTACCATTAACAACAACTACAACAACATGGGATTACCATTATCAACAACAACATGGGATTACCATTAACAACAACAACATCAACATGGGATTACCATTAACAACAACAACTACAACAACATGGGATTACCATTAACAACAACAACAACATGGGATTACCATTAACAACAACAACAACATGGGATTACCATTAACAACAACTACAACAACATGGGATTACCATTAACAACAACAACAACATGGGATTACCATTAACAACAACAACATCAACATGGGATTACCATTAACAACAACAACATCAACATGGGATTACCATTAACAACAATCAACACATGGGATTACCATTAACAACAACAACAACATGGGATTACCATTAACAACAACAACAACACCATGGGATTACCATTAACAACAACAACATGGGATTACCATTAACAACAACAACAACAACATGGGATTACCATTAACAACAACAACAACACCATGGGATTACCATTAACAACAACAACATCAACATGGGATTACCATTAACAACAACAACAACAACATGGGATTACCATTAACAACAACAACATCAACATGGGATTACCATTAACAACAACAACAACAACATGGGATTACCATTAACAACAACAACAACAACATGGGATAACCATTAACAACAACTACAACAACATGGGATTACCATTAACAACAACAACATCAACATGGGATTACCATTAACAACAACAACATCAACATGGAATTACCATTAACAACAACTACAACAACATGGGATTACCATTAACAACATCTACATCAACATGGGATTACCATTAACAACAACAACAACAACATGGGATTACCATTAACAACAACTACAACATGGGATTACCATTAACAACAACAACAACATGGGATTACCATTAACAACAACTACAACAACATGGGATTACCATTAACAACAACTACAACAACATGGGATTACCATTAACAACAACAACATCAACATGGGATTACCATTAACAACATCTACATCAACATGGGATTACCATTAACAACAACAACATGGGATTACCATTAACAACAACTACAACAACATGGGATTACCATTAACAACATCAACATGGGATTACCATTAACAACAACAACATGGGATTACCATTAACAACAACTACATCAACATGGGATTACCATTAACAACAACTACATGGGATTACCATTAACAACAACAACAACATGGGATTACCATTAACAACAACAACATCAACATGGGATTACCATTAACAACAACAACATCAACATGGGATTACCATTAACTACAACTACAACAACATGTGATTACCATTAACAACAACAACATCAACATGGGATTACCATTAACAACAACAACAACAACATGGGATTACCATTAACTACATCAACATGGGATTACCATTAACAACAACTACAACAACATGGATTACCATTAACAACAACAACATCAACATGGGATTACCATTAACAACAACAACAACATGGGATTACCATTAACAACATCAACATGGGATTACCATTAACAACAACTACAACAACATGGGATTACCATTAACAACAACAACATCAACATGGGATTACCATTAACAACAACAACATCAACATGGGATTACCATTAACAACAACAAACAACATGGGATTACCATTAACAACAACAACAACAACATGGGATTACCATTAACAACAACAACAACAACAACAACATGGGATTACCATTAACAACAACTACAACAACATGGGATTACCATTAACAACAACATGGGATTACCATTAACAACAACAACATCAACATGGGATTACCATTAACAACAACTACAACATGGGATTACCATTAACAACAACATCAACATGGGAATACCATTAACAACAACTACAACATGGGATTACCATTAACAACATCAACATGGGATTACCATTAACAACAACAACAACATGGGATTACCATTAACAACAACAACATCAACATGGGATTACCATTAACAACATCAACATGGGATTACCATTATCAACACCTACATCAACATGGGATTACCATTAACAACAACAACAACAACAACAACAACAACATGGGATTACCATTAACAACATCAACATGGGATTACCATTAACAACACCTACATCAACATGGGATTACCATTAACAACAACAACAACATGGGATTACCATTAACAACAACAACATCAACATGGGATTACCATTAACAACATCAGCATGGGATTACCATTAACAACAACTACAACAACATGGGATTACCATTAACAACAACAACATGGGATTACCATTAACAACAACAACAACAACATGGGATTACCATTAACAACAACAACAACAACATGGGATTACCATTAACAACAACAACAACATGGGATTACCATTAACAACAACTACAACAACATGGGATTACCATTAACAACAACAACATGGGATTACCATTAACAACAACAACAACATGGGATTACCATTAACAACATCAACATGGGATTACCATTAACAACATCAACATGGGATTACAACAACAACAACAACAACATGGGATTACCATTAACAACAACAACAACAACATGGGATTACCATTAACAACAACAACAACAACAACATGGGATTACCATTAACAACAACTACAACAACATGGGATTACCATTAACAACAACAACAACATGGGATTACCATTAACAACAACAACAACAACATGGGATTACCATTAACAACAACAACAACATGGGATTACCATTAACAACAACAACAACATGGGATTACCATTAACAACAACAACAACATGGGATTACCATTAACAACATCTACATGGGATTATCATTAACAACAACAACAACATGGGATTACCATTAACAACAACAACAACATGGGATTACCATTAACAACAACAACAACATGGGATTACCATTAACAACATCTACATGGGATTATCATTAACAACAACTACAACAACATGGGATTACCATTAACAACATCAACATGGGATTACCATTAACAACAACAACATCAACATGGGATTACCATTAACAACAACTACAACAACATGGGATTACCATTAACAACAACAACATCAACATGGGATTACCATTAACAACAACAACAACAACATGGGATTACCATTAACAACAACAACATCAACATGGGATTACCATTAAGTACAACAACATCAACATGGGATTACCATTAACAACAACAACAACAACAACATGGGATTACCATTAACAACAACTACAACAACATGGGATTACCATTAACAACAACAACAACATGGGATTACCATTAACAACAACAACAACATGGGATTACCATTAACAACAACACCATGGGATTACCATTAACAACAACAACATCAACATGGGATTACCATTAACAACAACAACAACATGGGATTACCATTAACAACATCAACATGGGATTACCATTAACAACATCAACATGGGATTACCATTAACAACAACTACATCAACATGGGATTACCATTAACAACTACAACAACATGGGATTACCATTAACAACAACAACATGGGATTACCATTAACAACAACAACAACAACATGGGATTACCATTAACAACAACTACAACAACATGGGATTACCATTAACAACAACTACAACAACATGGGATTACCATTAACAACAACAACAACAACAACTACATGGGATTACCATTAACAACAACAACAACAACATGGGATTACCATTAACAACAACAACAACATGGGATTACCATTAACAACAACTACATCAACATGGGATTACCATTAACAACAACAACAACAACATGGGATTACCATTAACAACAACAACATGGGATTACCATTAACAACAACAACATGGGATTACCATTAACAACAACAACATGGGATTACCATTAAGTACAGCCAATTGTCATTGTTGTTCATTTTCGAAGGTTGTATGGTGGAATTTTGGGATTTGATAGGAAAGCTGAGATGTCAAATATACTGCCAATTTTACACCTTCACTATTTTCTATTTGATTTATTTCACCTTTATTTAACCATGTAGGCTAGTTGAGAACACCTTTATTTAACCATGTAGGCTAGTTGAGAACACCTTTATTTAACCAGGTAGGCCAGTTGAGAACACCTTTATTTAACCATGTAGGCTAGTTGAGAACACCTTTATTTAACCAGGTAGGCTAGTTGAGAACACCTTTATTTAACCAGGTAGGCTAGTTGAGAACACCTTTATTTAACCAGGTAGGCTAGTTGAGAACAAGTTCTCATTTACAACTGCGACCTGGCCAAGATAAAGCAAAGCAGTGTGACACAGACAACAACACAGAGTTACACATGGAATAAACAACAACACAGAGTTACACATGGAGTAAACAATAAACAAGCGAATAACACAAACAAGTCAATGACACAGTAGAAAAAAGAAAGTCTATATACAGTTTATTTTGCTTTGATGCCTCATGATTGAGTATTACTCTGTTCTAGTTGACTGTGATTTTGCTGTGATCTGATAGAGGGGTCAGTCAGTGGGCTAACTGTGAACGCTCTGAGAGACTCTGGGTTGAGGTCAGTGATAAAATAGTCGACAGTACTACTGCCAAGAGATGAGCTATAGGTGTACCTACCGTAGGAGTCCCCTCAAAGTCTACCATTGACTATGTACATACCCAGGATGTAACAGAGCTATAGGTGTACCTACCATAGGAGTCCCCTCGAAGACTACCGTTGACTATGTACATACCCAGGATGTAACAGAGCTATAGGTGTACCTACCATAGGAGTCCCCTCGAAGCCTATTGACTATGTACATACCCAGGATGTAACAGAGCTATAGGTGTACCTACCATAGGAGTCCCCTCGAAGCCTATTGACTATGTACATACCCAGCGTGCAACAGAGCTGCAGGAGTTGTGACCTGTCTTTGTTGGTTATGTTGTCATAGTTGTATCTAGAGGGGCATATGGGGGAGGGAATGCTGTCACCTCCAGGTAGGTGTTTGTCCCCCGGTGTGCTGAGGGTGTCAGGTTCTGGTCCAGTTCTGACATTTAGGTCACCACAGGCTAGGACATGTCCCTGGGCCTGGAAATGGTTGATATCCCCCTCTAGGATGGAGAAGCTGTCTTCATTAAAGTATGAGGATTCTAGTGGGGGGATATAGGTAATTCATTTCTTATTAATTTCTAGCTAGATGTAAAATGTTCTGGTTTTGACTCATTTAATAGAGTGGGTTAGGTCTGCTATACCAAATTAGCATACCCCCTGAGTCTCTTCCCTGTTTCACACCTGGTAGTTTGGTGGATGGGACTACCAGCTCTCTGTAGCCTAGAAAGCAACCAGTGGGTCCGTCTCCTCTATACCACCCACCTGGTAGTGTGGTGGATGGGACTACCAGCTCTCTGTAACCTAGAGGGCAACCAGTGGGTCCGTCTCCTCTATACCACCCACCTGGTAGTGTGGTGAATGGGACTACCAGCTCTCTGTAACCTAGAGGACAACCAGTGGGTCCATCTCCTCTATACCACCCACCTGGTAGTGTGGTGGATGGGACTACCAGCTCTCTGTAACCTAGAGGACAACCAGTGGGTCCATCTCCTCTATACCACCCACCTGGTAGTTTGGTGGATGGGACTACCAGATCTCTGTAACCTAGAGGACAACCAGTGGGTCCATCTCCTCTATACCACCCACCTGGTAGTGTGGTGGATGGGACTACCAGCTCTCTGTAACCTAGAGGGCAACCAGTGGGTCCATCTCCTCTATACCACCCACCTGGTAGTGTGGTGGATGGGACTACCAGCTCTCTGTAACCTAGAGGGCAACCAGTGGGTCCATCTCCTCTATACCACCCACCTGGTAGTGTGGTGGATGGGACTACCAGCTCTCTGTAACCTAGAGGACAACCAGTGGGTCCATATCCTCTATACCACCCACCTGGTAGTGTGGTGGATGGGACTACCAGCTCTCTGTAACCTAGAGGGCAACCAGTGGGTCCATCTCCTCTATACCACCCACCTGGTAGTTTGGTGAATGGGACTACCAGCTCTCTGTAACCTAGAGGGCAACCAGTGGGTCCATCTCCTCTATACCACACACCTGGTAGTGTGGTGGATGGGACTACCAGCTCTCTGTAACCTAGAGGGCAACCAGTGGGTCCATCTCCTCTATACCACACACCTGGTAGTGTGGTGGATGGGACTACCAGCTCTCTGTAACCTAGAGGGCAACCAGTGGGTCCATCTCCTCTATACCACCCACCTGGTAGTGTGGTGGATGGGACTACCATCTCTCTGTAGCCTAGAGGGCAACCAGTGGGTCCGTCTCCTCTATACCTCCCACCTGGTAGTGTGGTGGATGGGACTACCATCTCTCTGTAACCTAGAGGACAACCAGTGGGTCCATCTCCTCTATACCACCCACCTGGTAGTGTGGTGGATGGGACTACCATCTCTCTGTAGCCTAGAGGGCAACCAGTGGGTCCGTCTCCTCTATACCACCCACCTGGTAGTGTGGTGGATGGGACTACCAGCTCTCCGTAACCTAGAGGACAACCAGTGGGTCCATCTCCTCTATACCACCCACTTGGTAGTTTGGTGGATGGGACTACCAGCTCTCTGTAACCTAGAGGGCAACCAGTGGGTCCATCTCCTCTATACCACCCACCTGGTAGTGTGGTGGATGGGACTACCATCTCTCTGTAGCCTAGAGGGCAACCAGTGGGTCCATCTCCTCTATACCACCCACCTGGTAGTGTGGTGGATGGGACTACCATCTCTCTGTAGCCTAGAGGGCAACCAGTGGGTCCGTCTCCTCTATACCACCCACCTGGTAGTGTGGTGGATGGGACTACCAGCTCTCTGTAAACTAGAGGACAACCAGTGGGTCCGTCTCCTCTATACCACCCACCTGGTAGTGTGGTGGATGGGACTACCATCTCTCTGTAACCTAGAGGGTAACCAGTGGGTCCGTCTCCTCTATACCACCCACCTGGTAGTTTGGTGAATGGGACTACCAGCTCTCTGTAACCTAGAGGGCAACCAGTGGGTCCATCTCCTCTATACCACCCACCTGGTAGTGTGGTGGATGGGACTACCAGCACTCTGTAACCTAGAGGGCAACCAGTGTGTCCATCTCCTCTATACCACCCACCTGGTAGTGTGGTGGATGGGACTACCAGCTCTCTGTAACCTAGAGGACAACCAGTGGGTCCATCTCCTCTATACCACCCACCTGGTAGTTTGGTGGATGGGACTACCAGCTCTCTGTAACCTAGAGGGTAACCAGTGGGTCCGTCTCCTCTATACCACCCACCTGGTAGTGTGGTGGATGGGACTACCAGCTCTCTGTAACCTAGAGGGTAACCAGTGGGTCCATCTCCTCTATACCACCCACCTGGTAGTGTGGTGGATGGGACTACCAGCTCTCTGTAACCTAGAGGGTAACCAGTGGGTCCGTCTCCTCTATACCACCCACCTGGTAGTGTGGTGGATGGGACTACCAGCTCTCTGTAACCTAGAGGGTAACCAGTGGGTCCATCTCCTCTATACCACCCACCTGGTAGTGTGGTGGATGGGACTACCAGCTCTCTGTAACCTAGAGGGTAACCAGTGGGTCCGTCTCCTCTATACCACCCACCTGGTAGTGTGGTGGATGGGACTACCAGCTCTCTGTAACCTAGAGGGTAACCAGTGGGTCCATCTCCTCTATACCACCCACCTGGTAGTGTGGTGGATGGGACTACCAGCTCTCTGTAACCTAGAGGGCAACCAGTGGGTCCATCTCCTCTATACCACCCACCTGGTAGTGTGGTGGATGGGACTACCATCTCTCTGTAACCTAGAGGGTAACCAGTGGGTCCATCTCCTCTATACCACCCACCTGGTAGTGTGGTGGATGGGACTACCAGCTCTCTGTAACCTAGAGGACAACCAGTGGGTCCATCTCCTCTATACCACCCACCTGGTAGTGTGGTGGATGGGACTACCAGCTCTCTGTAACCTAGAGGACAACCAGTGGGTCCATCTCCTCTATACCACCCACCTGGTAGTTTGGTGGATGGGACTACCAGCTCTCTGTAACCTAGAGGGCAACCAGTGGGTCCATCTCCTCTATACCACCCACCTGGTCGTGTGGTGGATGGGACTACCATCTCTCTGTAACCTAGAGGGCAACCAGTGGGTCCATCTCCTCTATACCACCCACCTGGTAGTGTGGTGGATGGGACTACCAGCTCTCTGTAACCTAGAGGGCAACCAGTGGGTCCGTCTCCTCTATACCAGGTTTCTTGCAGGATGACAATGTCTGTATTACTGATATCTTTGATGAAGTCTGGGTTCCTGCTCTTTAGGCCAAAGGCAGATCACCTCTGACCTTGTATATTCCAGGATCAGATAGTAAAAGCTTTGTGTTCCATAGTGTCTAGTGTTGTTTTTGTGTGGTTTAGGCCCGGAAAATCACAATAGGTGTGAGCAGAGCATATGAATATCTGATACATACCTCTTAGGTTGCAGGATGGGCTTGAGCGGGTGTAATAGTTTAACCTTTATTTTAACCAGACAAGTCAGTTAAGAACAAATTCTTATTTACAATGACGGCCTACCAGGGAACAGTGGGTTAACTGGTCTAGGAACAGTGGGTTAACTGGTCTAGGAACAGTGGGTTAACTGGTCTAGGAACAGTGGGTTAACTAGTCTAGGAACAGTGGTTTAACTAGTCTAGGAACAGTGGGTTAACTGGTCTAGGAACAGTGGGTTAACTGGTCTAGGAACAGTGGGTTAACTGCCTTGTTCAGGGGCAGAACGACAGATTTGTACCTTGTCAGCTCAGGGATTCGATCTTGCAACCTTCCGGTTACTAGTGCAACACTCTAACCACTAGGCTACCTGCCGCCCCATTAGTGGGGGTTGGGCCTGTTGCAGGATAGGGTGTGTGGGGGTGTATTAGTGGGGGTTGGGCCTGTTGCAGGATAGGGTGTGTGGGGGTGTATTAGTGGGGGTTGGGCCTGTTGCAGGATAGGGTGTGTGGGGGTGTATTAGTGGGGGTTGGGCCTGTTGATCTGCTCCCGGCCTTGGCATATGTCCCGCTGTCATGTTGAGTTCCTTGCCTCGGGGCAGAAGGGGCATAGGTCTGATATGGGGGACCATACAGGGTGTGGCTAGTGTTTGTTTGGTGGGGGGTCTCAGCTGGTTGGGGTGTAGCTGGTGATGCTGTGGTCTGGGTGTAGGTCCTCTTTGCGTGGGTCCTCTCGGCGTAGGTTCTTCGGGGGGTCGCTGGTCTGGGTGGGGGTCTCTCTGGTCTGGGAGGGGGTCTCTCAGGTCTGGGTGGGGGTCTCGCTGGTCTGGGAGGGAGTCTCTCTGGTCTGGGAGGGGGTCTCTCAGGTCTGGGTGGGGGTCTCGCTGGTCTGGGAGGGAGTCTCACTGGTCTGGGAGGGGTCTCTCGGGTCTGGGTGGGGGTCTCGCTGGTCTGGGAGTGGGTCTCACTGGTCTGGGAGGGTGTCTCTCTGGTCTGGGAGGGGGTTTCGCTGGTCTGGGAGGGGGTCTCGCTGGTCTGGGAGGGGGTCTCGCTGGCCTGGGAGGGGCTCTTGCTGGTCTGGGAGGGGTATCCGTTGCTCTTTTGCTCCTGCGGCTGAGGGTGACGTCCTTCAGGGTCTTTGTAAAATTGGGATTGCTGCCTTGTAGAGCTGGACGTGGTCATAAAGGCTGTTTAAGTCCAGGGTCAGGTAGACATTAGGTTTTGAGGTACAGTCCCGGGAAATGATCTCTTTCACCCGCTGTATGCTGGCAGGGTGGAAGTCTTTTCATGGTGGCAGGGTCTTTTCATGATAGCAGGGTGGATATAACCACTTGTGCGTTGGGGAATGTGGAGGAGGTTTTTTCAATCAATCCCTTAAGTGCTAAGGCCACCCTTTCCTGATGGGCCCTCAGGTTGTTTGAGCCTGTGCATTATTATGTGGCAGGGGGACACTAGTTGGTCCTCTGACAGCAGCTCCAGGGCACGCTGGGTATTTGGACATCAGAATTTAGCCACTCTCATCAATATATTTCCCATTTGAGTCAATGAGGAGCACAATCTCTGGCTTTGGTGTGTCCTCAGTAGGTGTGGGGGTGTTTTCCTCCTGCAGGGCTTTTAGCTGGGCTGCGTGTTCCTCTGTTAGCTGGGCTGGTCCTCTGTTAGCTGGGCTGTGTGTTCCTCTGTTAGCTGGGCTGTGTGGTCCTTTGTTAGCTGGGCTGGTCCTCTGTTAGCTGGGCTGCGTGTTCCTCTGTTAGCTGGGCTGCGTGTTCCTCTGTTAGCTGGGCTGTATGTTCCTCTGTTAGCTGGGCTGTGTGTTCCTCTGTTAGCTGGGCTGGTCCTCTGTTAGCTGGGCTGTGTGTTCCTCTGTTAGCTGGGCTGTGTGGTCCTTTGTTAGCTGGGCTGGTCCTCTGTTAGCTGGGCTGTGTGTTCCTCTGTTAGCTGGGCTGTGTGTTCCTCTGTTAGCTGGGCTGTGTGGTCCTTTGTTAGCTGGGCTGTGTGGTCCTCTGTTAGCTGGGCTGGTCCTCTGTTAGCTGGGCTGTGTGTTCCTCTGTTAGCTGGGCTGTGTGTTCCTCTGTTAGCTGGGCTGGTCCTCTGTTAGCTGGGCTGTCCCTCTGTTAGCTGGGTTGTGTGGTCCTCTGTTAGCTGGGCTGTGTGGTCCTCTGTTAGCTGGGCTGTGTGTTCCTCTGTTAGCTGGGCTGTCCCTCTGTTAGGTGGGCTGTGTGGTCCTTTGTTAGCTGGGCTGTGTGGTCCTCTGTTAGCTGGGCTGTGTGGTCCTCTGTTAGCTGGGTTGTGTGGTCCTCTGTTAGCTGGGCTGTGTGGTCCTCTGTTAGCTGGGCTGTGTGGTCCTCTGTTAGCTGGGCTGTGTGTTCCTCTGTTAGCTGGGCTATGTGTTCCTCTGTTAGCTATGTGTTCCTCTGTTCGCTAAGTGTTCCTCTGTTAGCTATGTGTTCCTCTCTTAGCTATGTGTTCCTCTGTTAGCTATGTGTTCCTCTGTTTGCTATGTGTTCCTCTGTTAGCTATGTGTTCCTCTGTTTGCTATGTGTTCCTCTGTTAGCTATGTGTTCCTCTGTTAGCTATGTGTTCCTCTGTTTGCTATGTGTTCCTCTGTGAGCTATGTGTTCCTCTGTTAGCTATGTGTTCCTCTGTTAGTTATGTGTTCCTCTGTTAGCTATGTGTTCCTCTCTTAGCTATGTGTTCCTCTGTTAGCTATGTGTTCCTCTGTTAGCTATGTGTTTCTCTGTTAGCTATGTGTTTCTCTGTTAGCTATGTGTTCCTCTGTTAGCTGGGCTGTGTGTTCCTCTGTTAGCTGGGCTGTGTGTTCCTCTGTTAGCTATGTGTTCCTCTGTTTGCTATGTGTTCCTCTGTTAGCTATGTGTTCCTCTGTTTGCTATGTGTTCCTCTGTTAGCTATGTGTTCCTCTGTTAGCTATGTGTTCCTCTGTTTGCTATGTGTTCCTCTGTGAGCTATGTGTTCCTCTGTTTGCTATGTGTTCCTCTGTTAGCTATGTGTTCCTCTGTTAGCTGTGTGTTCCTCTGTTAGCTCTGTGTTCCTCTGTTAGCTATGTGTTCCTCTGTTAGCTGTGTGTTCCTCTGTTAGCTATGTGTTCCTCTGTTCGCTATGTGTTCCTCTCTCTCCTCTTTAAGTTCTCTCACTTCAGACCAGTGCGCATCTAGCTCTCTCAGACAGCTGTGATTCTCCACCTTCAGCCCTCTGGGTACTGTAGAAGGAGTGGTGTTGTGCTGGTCTGTTTTGTGTGTCTGTAGTCTCTGGAGTGTGTGGACTAGCTCTCTGAGATCCATTATCTCTCTCTCTCTCCAGCTCTGTGAATTTATCCCTCTCGATGATGACGGAGCAGTGCAGTTGTGGGACCTGGATGTGTTCAGTGCTGGAGGGGGGGACTCCTCGGTGTGGGGGAGTCGTCACCAAGAGAAAGCTTCATCTCCTGCGTCACTCTCTCTCTTTGATTCTGTGGAAATCCTTAGAAACGCATCAACTTGCCCAGCAAGCACCACTGTTCACATCAAATCAAATCACATTTTATTTCTCACGTGCTGAATACCACAGAGACTACAGTGAAATGCTGAATAACACAGATACTACAGTGAAATGCTGAATACCACAGATACTACAGTGAAATGCTGAATACCACAGATACTACAGTGAAATGCTGAATACCACAGATACTACAGTGAAATGAAGAATACCACAGATACTACAGTGAAATGCTGAATACCACAGATACTACAGTGAAATGCAGAATACCACAGATACTACAGTGAAATGCTGAATACCACAGATACTACAGTGAAATGCTGAATACCACAGATACTACAGTGAAATGCAGAATACCACAGATACTACAGTGAAATGCTGAATACCACAGATACTACAGTGAAATGCCGAATACCACAGATACTACAGTGAAATGCAGAATACCACAGATACTACAGTGAAATGCCGAATACCACAGATACTACAGTGAAATGCTGAATACCACAGATACTACAGTGAAATGCCGAATACCACAGATACTACAGTGAAATGCAGAATACCACAGATACTACAGTGAAATGCAGAATACCACAGATACTACAGTGAAATGCTGAATAACACAGATACTACAGTGAAATGCTGAATACCACAGATACTACAGTGAAATGCTGAATACCACAGATACTACAGTGAAATGCTGAATACCACAGATACTACAGTGAAATGCTAACTGACAAGTCCTTTAACCAACAATGCTTAAAGAAGATGTAATAAAAATATGTCTTAAGTAAAAACAAGCAACAAATAATGAAACAGCAGCAGAATAATAACAATAGCGAGACTATATACAGGGTATTACGGTACAGAGTCAATGTGGAGGCTATATACAGGGTATTACGGTACAGAGTCAATGTGGAGGCTATATACAGGGTATTACGGTACAGAGTCAATGTGGAGGCTATATACAGGGTATTACGGTACAGAGTCAATGTGGAGGCTATATACAGGGGGTACCGGTACAGAGTCAATGTGGAGACTATATACAGGGTGTACCGGTACAGAGTCAATGTGGAGACTATATACAGGGTGTTACGGTACAGAGTCAATGTGGAGACTATATACAGGAGGTACCGGTACAGAGTCAATGTGGAGGCTATATACAGGGGGTACCGGTACAGAGTCAATGTGGAGACTATATACAGGGTATTACGGTACAGAGTCAATGTGGAGACTATATACAGGGTGTTACGGTACAGAGTCAATGTGGAGACTATATACAGGAGGTACCGGTACAGAGTCAATGTGGAGGCTATATACAGGAGGTACCGGTACAGAGTCAATGTGGAGGCTATATACAGGGGGTACCGGTACAGAGTCAATGTGGAGACTATATACAGGGTATTACGGTACAGAGTCAATGTGGAGGCTATATACAGGGTATTACGGTACAGAGTTAATGTGGAGGCTATATACAGGGGGTACCGGTACAGAGTTAATGTGGAGGCTATATACAGGGTATTACGGTACAGAGTCAATGTGGAGGCTATATACAGGGTGTTACGGTACAGAGTCAATGTGGAGACTATATACAGGGTATTACGGTACAGAGTTAATGTGGAGGCTATATACAGGGTATTACGGTACAGAGTCAATGTGGAGACTATATACAGGGTATTACGGTACAGAGTCAATGTGGAGGCTATATACAGGGGTACGGTACAGAGTCAATGTGGAGGCTATATACAGGGTATTACGGTACAGAGTCAATGTGGAGGCTATATACAGGGTATTACGGTACAGAGTCAATGTGGAGGCTATATACAGGGTATTACGGTACAGAGTCAATGTGGAGGCTATATACAGGGTATTACGGTACAGAGTCAATGTGGAGGCTATATACAGGGTATTACGGTACAGAGTCAATGTGGAGGCTATATACAGGGTATTACGGTACAGAGTCAATGTGGAGGCTATATACAGGGTGTTACGGTACAGAGTCAATGTGGAGGCTATATACAGGGTGTTACGGTACAGAGTCAATGTGGAGGCTATATACAGGGTATTATGGTACAGAGTCAATGTGGAGGCTATATACAGGGTATTACGGTACAGAGTCAATGTGGAGGCTATATACAGGGGGTACCGGTACAGAGTCAATGTGGAGACTATATACAGGGTGTACCGGTACAGAGTCAATGTGGAGACTATATACAGGGTGTTACGGTACAGAGTCAATGTGGAGACTATATACAGGAGGTACCGGTACAGAGTCAATGTGGAGGCTATATACAGGGGGTACCGGTACAGAGTCAATGTGGAGACTATATACAGGGTATTACGGTACAGAGTCAATGTGGAGACTATATACAGGGTGTTACGGTACAGAGTCAATGTGGAGACTATATACAGGAGGTACCGGTACAGAGTCAATGTGGAGGCTATATACAGGAGGTACCGGTACAGAGTCAATGTGGAGGCTATATACAGGGGGTACCGGTACAGAGTCAATGTGGAGACTATATACAGGGTATTACGGTACAGAGTCAATGTGGAGGCTATATACAGGGTATTACGGTACAGAGTTAATGTGGAGGCTATATACAGGGGGTACCGGTACAGAGTTAATGTGGAGGCTATATACAGGGTATTACGGTACAGAGTCAATGTGGAGGCTATATACAGGGTGTTACGGTACAGAGTCAATGTGGAGACTATATACAGGGTATTACGGTACAGAGTTAATGTGGAGGCTATATACAGGGTATTACGGTACAGAGTCAATGTGGAGACTATATACAGGGTATTACGGTACAGAGTCAATGTGGAGGCTATATACAGGGGGTACCGGTACAGAGTCAATGTGGAGGCTATATACAGGGTATTACGGTACAGAGTCAATGTGGAGGCTATATACAGGGTATTACGGTACAGAGTCAATGTGGAGGCTATATACAGGGTATTACGGTACAGAGTCAATGTGGAGGCTATATACAGGGTATTACGGTACAGAGTCAATGTGGAGGCTATATACAGGGTATTACGGTACAGAGTCAATGTGGAGGCTATATACAGGGTATTACGGTACAGAGTCAATGTGGAGGCTATATACAGGGTGTTACGGTACAGAGTCAATGTGGAGGCTATATACAGGGTGTTACGGTACAGAGTCAATGTGGAGGCTATATACAGGGTATTATGGTACAGAGTCAATGTGGAGGCTATATACAGGGTATTACGGTACAGAGTCAATGTGGAGGCTATATACAGGTATTACCGGTACAGAGTCAATGTGGAGACTATATACAGGGTGTACCGGTACAGAGTCAATGTGGAGACTATATACAGGGTGTTACGGTACAGAGTCAATGTGGAGACTATATACAGGAGGTACCGGTACAGAGTCAATGTGGAGGCTATATACAGGGGTACCGGTACAGAGTCAATGTGGAGACTATATACAGGGTATTACGGTACAGAGTCAATGTGGAGACTATATACAGGGTGTTACGGTACAGAGTCAATGTGGAGGCTATATACAGGGGGTACCGGTACAGAGTCAATGTGGAGGCTATATACAGGAGGTACCGGTACAGAGTCAATGTGGAGGCTATATACAGGGGTACCGGTACAGAGTCAATGTGGAGACTATATACAGGGTATTACGGTACAGAGTCAATGTGGAGGCTATATACAGGGTATTACGGTACAGAGTTAATGTGGAGGCTATATACAGGGGGTACCGGTACAGAGTTAATGTGGAGGCTATATACAGGGTATTACGGTACAGAGTCAATGTGGAGGCTATATACAGGGTGTTACGGTACAGAGTCAATGTGGAGACTATATACAGGGTATTACGGTACAGAGTTAATGTGGAGGCTATATACAGGGTATTACGGTACAGAGTCAATGTGGAGACTATATACAGGGTATTACGGTACAGAGTCAATGTGGAGGCTATATACAGGGGTACCGGTACAGAGTCAATGTGGAGGCTATATACAGGGTATTACGGTACAGAGTCAATGTGGAGGCTATATACAGGGTATTACGGTACAGAGTCAATGTGGAGGCTATATACAGGGTATTACGGTACAGAGTCAATGTGGAGGCTATATACAGGGTATTACGGTACAGAGTCAATGTGGAGGCTATATACAGGGTATTACGGTACAGAGTCAATGTGGAGGCTATATACAGGGTGTTACGGTACAGAGTCAATGTGGAGGCTATATACAGGGTGTTACGGTACAGAGTCAATGTGGAGGCTATATACAGGGTATTACGGTACAGAGTCAATGTGGAGGCTATATACAGGGTGTTACGGTACAGAGTCAATGTGGAGGCTATATACAGGGTGTTACGGTACAGAGTCAATGTGGAGACTATATACAGGGTACCGGTACAGAGTCAATGTGGAGGCTATATACAGGGTGTTACGGTACAGAGTCAATGTGGAGGCTATATACAGGGTGTTACGGTACAGAGTCAATGTGGAGACTATATACAGGGGGTACCGGTACAGAGTCAATGTGGAGGCTATATACAGGGTGTACCGGTACAGAGTCAATGTGGAGGCTATATACAGGGTATTACGGTACAGAGTCAATGTGGAGGCTATATACAGGGTATTATGGTACAGAGTCAATGTGGAGGCTATATACAGGGTGTACCGGTACAGGGTCAATGTGGAGGCTATATACAGGGTATTATGGTACAGAGTCAATGTGGAGGCTATATACAGGGTATTATGGTACAGAGTCAATGTGGAGGCTATATACAGGGTATTACCGGTACAGGGTCAATGTGGAGGCTATATACAGGGTATTACGGTACAGAGTCAATGTGGAGGCTATATACAGGGGGTACCGGTACAGAGTCAATGTGGAGGCTATATACAGGGGGTACCGGTACAGAGTCAATGTGGAGGCTATATACAGGGGTATTACGGTACAGAGTCAATGTGGAGGCTATATACAGGGGGTACCAGTACAGAGTCAATGTGGAGGCTATATACAGGGTATTACGGTACAGAGTCAATGTGGAGGCTATATACAGGGTATTATGGTACAGAGTCAATGTGGAGGCTATATACAGGGTGTTACGGTACAGAGTCAATGTGGAGGCTATATACAGTGTATTATGGTACAGAGTCAATGTGGAGGCTATATACAGGGTATTATGGTACAGAGTCAGTGTGGAGGCTATATACAGGGTATTACGGCACAGAGTCAGTGTGGAGGCTATATACAGGGTATTACGGTACAGAGTCAGTGTGTAGGCTATATACAGGGAATTACGGTACAGAGTCAATGTGGAGACTATATGCAGGGTGTACCGGTACAGAGTCAATGTGGAGACTATATACAGGGGGTACTGGTACAGAGTCAATGTGGAGGCTATATACAGGGTATTACGGTACAGAGTACATGTGGAGGCTATATACAGGGGGTACCGGTACAGAGTCAATGTGGAGACTATATACAGGGTGTTACGGTACAGAGTCAATGTGGAGGCTATATACAGGGGGTACCGGTACAGAGTCAATGTGGAGGCTATATACAGGGGGTACTGGTACAGAGTCAATGTGGAGGCTATATACAGGGTATTACGGTACAGAGTCAATGTGGAGGCTATATACAGGGTATTATGGTACAGAGTCAATGTGGAGGCTATATACAGGGTATTACGGTACAGAGTCAATGTGGAGGCTATATACAGGGTATTACGGTACAGAGTCAATGTGGAGGCTATATACAGGGTATTACGGTACAGAGTCAATGTGGAGGCTATATACAGGGTATTACGGTACAGAGTCAATGTGGAGGCTATATACAGGGTGTTACGGTACAGAGTCAATGTGGAGGCTATATACAGGGTGTTACGGTACAGAGTCAATGTGGAGGCTATATACAGGGTGTTACGGTACAGAGTCAATGTGGAGACTATATACAGAGGGTACCGGTACAGAGTCAATGTGGAGGCTATATACAGGGGGTACCGGTACAGAGTCAATGTGGAGGCTATATACAGGGGGTACCGGTACAGAGTCAATGTGGAGGCTATATACAGGGGGTACCGGTACAGAGTCAATGTGGAGGCTATATACAGGGGGTACCAGTACAGAGTCAATGTGGAGGCTATATACAGGGTATTACGGTACAGAGTCAATGTGGAGGCTATATACAGGGTATTATGGTACAGAGTCAATGTGGAGGCTATATACAGGGTGTTACGGTACAGAGTCAATGTGGAGGCTATATACAGGGTATTATGGTACAGAGTCAATGTGGAGGCTATATACAGGGTATTATGGTACAGAGTCAGTGTGGAGGCTATATACAGGGTATTACGGCACAGAGTCAGTGTGGAGGCTATATACAGGGTATTACGGTACAGAGTCAGTGTGGAGGCTATATACAGGGTATTACGGTACAGAGTCAATGTGGAGACTATATGCAGGGTGTACCGGTACAGAGTCAATGTGGAGACTATATACAGGGGGTACTGGTACAGAGTCAATGTGGAGGCTATATACAGGGTATTACGGTACAGAGTACATGTGGAGGCTATATACAGGGGGTACCGGTACAGAGTCAATGTGGAGACTATATACAGGGTGTTACGGTACAGAGTCAATGTGGAGGCTATATACAGGGGTACCGGTACAGAGTCAATGTGGAGGCTATATACAGGGGTACCGGTACAGAGTCAATGTGGAGGCTATATACAGGGTATTACGGTACAGAGTCAATGTGGAGGCTATATACAGGGTATTATGGTACAGAGTCAATGTGGAGGCTATATACAGGGTATTACGGTACAGAGTCAATGTGGAGGCTATATACAGGGTATTACGGTACAGAGTCAATGTGGAGGCTATATACAGGGTATTACGGTACAGAGTCAATGTGGAGGCTATATACAGGGTATTACGGTACAGAGTCAATGTGGAGGCTATATACAGGGTGTTACGGTACAGAGTCAATGTGGAGGCTATATACAGGGTGTTACGGTACAGAGTCAATGTGGAGGCTATATACAGGGTGTTACGGTACAGAGTCAATGTGGAGACTATATACAGAGGGTACCGGTACAGAGTCAATGTGGAGGCTATATACAGGGTGTTACGGTACAGAGTCAATGTGGAGGCTATATACAGGGTGTTACGGTACAGAGTCAATGTGGAGACTATATACAGGGGGTACCGGTACAGAGTCAATGTGGAGGCTATATACAGGGTGTACCGGTACAGAGTCAATGTGGAGGCTATATACAGGGTATTACGGTACAGAGTCAATGTGGAGGCTATATACAAGGTATTATGGTACAGAGTCAATGTGGAGGCTATATACAGGGTGTACCGGTACAGAGTCAATGTGGAGGCTATATACAGGGTATTACGGTACAGAGTCAATGTGGAGGCTATATACAGGGTATTATGGTACAGAGTCAATGTGGAGGCTATATACAGGGTGTACCGGTACAGGGTCAATGTGGAGGCTATATACAGGGTATTACGGTACAGAGTCAATGTGGAGGCTATATACAGGGGGTACCGGTACAGAGTCAATGTGGAGGCTATATACAGGGGGTACCGGTACAGATTCAATGTGGAGGCTATATACAGGGGGTACCGGTACAGAGTCAATGTGGAGGCTATATACAGGGGGTACCGGTACAGAGTCAATGTGGAGGCTATATACAGGGGGTACCAGTACAGAGTCAATGTGGAGGCTATATACAGGGTATTATGGTACAGAGTCAATGTGGAGGCTATATACAGGGTGTACCGGTACAGAGTCAATGTGGAGGCTATATACAGGGTATTACGGTACAGAGTCAATGTGGAGGCTATATACAGGGTATTATGGTACAGAGTCAATGTGGAGGCTATATACAGGGTATTATGGTACAGAGTCAATGTGGAGGCTATATACAGGGTGTACCGGTACAGGGTCAATGTGGAGGCTATATACAGGGTATTACGGTACAGAGTCAATGTGGAGGCTATATACAGGGGGTACCGGTACAGAGTCAATGTGGAGGCTATATACAGGGGGTACCGGTACAGATTCAATGTGGAGGCTATATACAGGGGGTACCGGTACAGAGTCAATGTGGAGGCTATATACAGGGGGTACCGGTACAGAGTCAATGTGGAGGCTATATACAGGGGGTACCAGTACAGAGTCAATGTGGAGGCTATATACAGGGTATTACGGTACAGAGTCAATGTGGAGGCTATATACAGGGTATTATGGTACAGAGTCAATGTGGAGGCTATATACAGGGTGTTACGGTACAGAGTCAATGTGGAGGCTATATACAGGGTATTATGGTACAGAGTCAATGTGGAGGCTATATACAGGGTATTATGGTACAGAGTCAGTGTGGAGGCTATATACAGGGTATTACGGCACAGAGTCAGTGTGGAGGCTATATACAGGGTATTACGGTACAGAGTCAGTGTGGAGGCTATATACAGGGTATTACGGTACAGAGTCAATGTGGAGACTATATGCAGGGTGTACCGGTACAGAGTCAATGTGGAGGCTATATACAGGGGTACTGGTACAGAGTCAATGTGGAGGCTATATACAGGGTATTACGGTACAGAGTACATGTGGAGGCTATATACAGGGGGTACCGGTACAGAGTCAATGTGGAGACTATATACAGGGTGTTACGGTACAGAGTCAATGTGGAGGCTATATACAGGGGTACCGGTACAGAGTCAATGTGGAGGCTATATACAGGGGTACTGGTACAGAGTCAATGTGGAGGCTATATACAGGGTATTACGGTACAGAGTCAATGTGGAGGCTATATACAGGGTATTATGGTACAGAGTCAATGTGGAGGCTATATACAGGGTATTACGGTACAGAGTCAATGTGGAGGCTATATACAGGGTATTACGGTACAGAGTCAATGTGGAGGCTATATACAGGGTATTACGGTACAGAGTCAATGTGGAGGCTATATACAGGGTATTACGGTACAGAGTCAATGTGGAGGCTATATACAGGGTGTTACGGTACAGAGTCAATGTGGAGGCTATATACAGGGTGTTACGGTACAGAGTCAATGTGGAGACTATATACAGAGGGTACCGGTACAGAGTCAATGTGGAGGCTATATACAGGGTGTTACGGTACAGAGTCAATGTGGAGGCTATATACAGGGTGTTACGGTACAGAGTCAATGTGGAGACTATATACAGGGGGTACCGGTACAGAGTCAATGTGGAGGCTATATACAGGGTGTACCGGTACAGAGTCAATGTGGAGGCTATATACAGGGTATTACGGTACAGAGTCAATGTGGAGGCTATATACAGGGTATTATGGTACAGAGTCAATGTGGAGGCTATATACAGGGTGTACCGGTACAGAGTCAATGTGGAGGCTATATACAGGGTATTACGGTACAGAGTCAATGTGGAGGCTATATACAGGGTATTATGGTACAGAGTCAATGTGGAGGCTATATACAGGGTATTATGGTACAGAGTCAATGTGGAGGCTATATACAGGGTGTACCGGTACAGGGTCAATGTGGAGGCTATATACAGGGTATTACGGTACAGAGTCAATGTGGAGGCTATATACAGGGTGTACCGGTACAGAGTCAATGTGGAGGCTATATACAGGGTATTACGGTACAGAGTACATGTGGAGGCTATATACAGGGGGTACCGGTACAGAGTCAATGTGGAGACTATATACAGGGTGTTACGGTACAGAGTCAATGTGGAGGCTATATACAGGGGGTACCGGTACAGAGTCAATGTGGAGGCTATATACAGGGGGTACTGGTACAGAGTCAATGTGGAGGCTATATACAGGGTATTACGGTACAGAGTCAATGTGGAGGCTATATACAGGGTATTATGGTACAGAGTCAATGTGGAGGCTATATACAGGGTATTACGGTACAGAGTCAATGTGGAGGCTATATACAGGGTATTACGGTACAGAGTCAATGTGGAGGCTATATACAGGGTATTACGGTACAGAGTCAATGTGGAGGCTATATACAGGGTATTACGGTACAGAGTCAATGTGGAGGCTATATACAGGGTGTTACGGTACAGAGTCAATGTGGAGGCTATATACAGGGTGTTACGGTACAGAGTCAATGTGGAGACTATATACAGAGGGTACCGGTACAGAGTCAATGTGGAGGCTATATACAGGGTGTTACGGTACAGAGTCAATGTGGAGGCTATATACAGGGTGTTACGGTACAGAGTCAATGTGGAGACTATATACAGGGGGTACCGGTACAGAGTCAATGTGGAGGCTATATACAGGGTGTACCGGTACAGAGTCAATGTGGAGGCTATATACAGGGTATTACGGTACAGAGTCAATGTGGAGGCTATATACAGGGTATTATGGTACAGAGTCAATGTGGAGGCTATATACAGGGTATTATGGTACAGAGTCAATGTGGAGGCTATATACAGGGTGTACCGGTACAGGGTCAATGTGGAGGCTATATACAGGGTATTACGGTACAGAGTCAATGTGGAGGCTATATACAGGGGGTACCGGTACAGAGTCAATGTGGAGGCTATATACAGGGGGTACCGGTACAGAGTCAATGTGGAGGCTATATACAGGGGGTACCGGTACAGAGTCAATGTGGAGGCTATATACAGGGGGTACCGGTACAGAGTCAATGTGGAGGCTATATACAGGGTGTTACGGTACAGAGTCAATGTGGAGGCTATATACAGGGTATTATGGTACAGAGTCAATGTGGAGGCTATATACAGGGTATTATGGTACAGAGTTAGTGTGGAGGCTATATACAGGGTATTACGGCACAGAGTCAGTGTGGAGGCTATATACAGGGTATTACGGTACAGAGTCAGTGTGGAGGCTATATACAGGGTATTACGGTACATAGTCAATGTGGAGACTATATGCAGGGTGTACCGGTACAGAGTCAATGTGGAGACTATATACAGGGGGTACTGGTACAGAGTCAATGTGGAGGCTATATACAGGGTATTACGGTACAGAGTACATGTGGAGGCTATATACGGGGGGTACCGGTACAGAGTCAATGTGGAGACTATATACAGGGTGTTACGGTACAGAGTCAATGTGGAGGCTATAAACAGGCGGTACCGGTACAGAGTCAATGTGGAGGCTATATACAGGGGGTACTGGTACAGAGTCAATGTGGAGGCTATATACAGGGTATTACGGTACAGAGTCAATGTGGAGGCTATATACAGGGTATTATGGTACAGAGTCAATGTGGAGGCTATATACAGGGTATTATGGTACAGAGTCAGTGTGGAGGCTATATACAGGGTATTACGGCACAGAGTCAGTGTGGAGGCTATATACAGGGTATTACGGTACAGAGTCAGTGTGGAGGCTATATACAGGGTATTACGGTACATAGTCAATGTGGAGACTATATGCAGGGTGTACCGGTACAGAGTCAATGTGGAGACTATATACAGGGGCTACTGGTACAGAGTCAATGTGGAG